>NC_053431.1:126304899-126604899 GCF_007990345.1 Gossypium hirsutum
AGTCGTTATTCTTTTTGTAAATTGAAAATTCAGTCACTATATATTTTTTTAAAAAAACTTAGTCACTTTATTTTTTAAATTTCAAAATTTAGATTCAACTGTTAAAATTAGTTTGTTAATTTCAGGTTTATTACAACATCATTTTTTTAGTTACATGTCAACCAAGTGAATTTTTTTTAGTTACAACTAAACTTGAATTTCGAAATCTAAAAAATAAAGAAATTAAATTCATGAAAAAATAGTGCATGAACTAAATTTCAAATTTATGAAGGGTACAGAAACTTATGACATAGGGACATCATGAATAAAATGGAGGTGAATCGTGTTTGTGGAAATAAAAAAAATAGATTTTTAAATTTTGACTATAAATGTTTTTACAATAGTTGTTGAAATTAATTATGTAAATATTACTAAAGAATATCATAGATTTACATATGTATTTTTTTTTCAACTTAAAAAAATTAATACAACATATAAAATAAAAAAATTCCTTAAAAAATAATTAAAATTTAATTAAATCTTGCTCCTTAAAAAAACAATTAACTACTTTCATGATTTAATGCGTTGGGAAGTTTTTTTTTTTTTTAAATTACACTGACTTTCAAAGTTTGTTTACCCTAAGGTGTGACGGATATAGCTGGGGTCCGTAATTCAATAGGAGGAGTATAACCGTCTGATCCTTTTGAAGGATCATCAGAAGATTGTCGTAATCCATCATCTGTTTCACCTCTATAAACGTCTTCAATCATGTGTACAACTTCTTGCATGGCAGGTCTTTGATCAGGTACGATAGATACGCAAGCCATTGCAATTTGCAATAATTGCACCATTTCTTCCTCGATGTTGTGGTATCTCATTAACTCCACGTCGAACACCTCTGCGGTCCATTCCTCACGGACAACTGATTGAACCCAACGAGGAAGATCGATCCCTTCTTCTCCCATCGACGTTTGATTAGGCGATTTTCCTGTTAATAACTCGAGCAATACCACTCCAAAACTATACACATCGGATTTGAACGTAACGTTGCGAGTTTCGACTACTTCAGGTGCTCGATACCCTGAAAAACGGCTAGACGAGGCAGTGTTGCTGAAGATCGGGTTGAGACCAAAATCAGACATGCAAGCTTCGTGGTCAGGTCGAAGGAGAATGTTGGAGGACTTGATGTTGCCGTGGACCACCTTTCCTGTAACATGAAGATGGGCTAAACCCCTAGCCGCCGTTAAGGCTATTTTCCGACGACTATCCCAGTTTGGTGGTGTACGGCACGAGACTCGACTACCTGCAAGTTTCAACCTAATTAAGAAATGTATAAAATACCTATTCGAATTGCAAACAAACTTTTTAAAACACAAACTGTATTAACTCAATTAATTTATATAATTACTCCTAAAAATTTGAATCTCATTCCCAAATCTTGCTTTTATTCAAAAAAAATAGTCTTTTATCAGTTAAAGTATCATTGAGGCCCCTGTATTAAAAATCAGATTACATTTTGCCCTCTCTCTTAAAAAAAAGAATAAACTTATTATTCTATTGAAAATTCTATCTATTTTTACTGTTAAAAACTAATCTTTATATATCAAATTGAAATCACGTTACACACCACCTATCACTATCTAGTTATTTCATTAATCATATTAATTTTAAACAGTATAAATACATAAAATTTTTAATAAAAAAATTAATTTACTTATTAATCCAAGAGAGTAATTTACCCATATTTTGAATAAAAAAAAGATAAAAGCAGAGTCTACTTTTACTGATCTTTTTATCCTGTTCAGCTTCCTTGAATTGAAAGCAAAGAAAACTAGTAAAGAAACATTAAAAAAAAAAAAGCTTATTTCTTTATTTTGGTCGAAAAGGCTGCTTACTCATTTCATGTCAGTGTGAAACACATTTCACTCATTTGCAACCACATGAAACAATATATAAGAAAATGTCGGTAGACCTATAAATGAGTTATGAAATCTATGATGGCATTAAAGCAAATAAAACAAAAATGATATTTGATCCTTTTATCAGACTCTTTTAACAATGTTTGATCCTCTTAGTTTACGAATTTTATAATTTAATCCAATTATGTTCATCAGTTTACATGATTCATCTATTCTCAATTTAAAATTAAATTTTAACAAATAGAATAAAAGACTTAAATTTCATTAAATAATAAAATTATTAATAGAAGATTGTGGTGTAAAGACTTGAAAGGGTAAAACTATTATCACCTCAAAAAGTAAACAGATTCTTTTGTTAAAAATTTTATCTATTTTTATTGTTAAAAATTAGTCTTTGTATATCAACTTAAGGTACATATAATACACCATGTGCAGTTATCTGATTATTCTATCAACCAGTAGAAAATGATAAAATTTTTAACAGAAATAATCATCAATTTACTCTTTGATCTAATATAAATGGACTTATTTGTTCAATTTTAATATAATGAGCAAAATATAATCTGACTCCTAATTATAGGTATTCATGGGCCGTCAGTTTAAAAAATTTTCATGCCCAAGCCCCTTTCGAGCCGACCCACCCGCTCAAAAAACCTATTTTACTCTTCAAAAAATAATAAAATATTAAAAATTATATTTTTAATTGATATTTTATATACTTTTATAATTAAATTTAAAATTTTAAAATATTTTTATTATTTAAATTGAATTAGGTGAACTAAGCAAATTCAAGTTGTGAAAATCTCTTTGTCCATGCCCAATCCTAGTCGAGCTAGACTGGACGAGCTACTCGGCCCTTGGACGAGTCTCCAAGGTACATTTACATAAAAATAAAATATCTCTTAAAAATTATAAAATTATAAAATAGTATAATAATAAAATTATGTTTTAGCCCCTGTTCTCTTTTCATCTTTACTTTTAACACGAACAATTACTGAAAAACATCGGTGCATTGTGAGTAATAAAAAGGGAGAAATCTTACCGTGAAGTAAGGCGGATAAACTACCTTCTTCCATGAAATCCAATACGAGCAATTTTTCATCATCGGAATAATAAAACGCTCTCAGAGGAACTAAATTTTCGTGTTTCATTTTCCCCAACGTTTCCATATGTATTTCGAATTCTCTTTCATTTGCCGCCAAGTCTTTTAGCCGTTTAACCACCACCGTCGTACCTTCTTCCAGCACCGCCTTGTACGACGTTCCGAAGGTGCCTTTTCCCAACACTTCCGCCGACGCTCTCAACAAATCATCTAAATCGAAGCTGTAAACCCCACCTTCGAAGAACACTAGCTTATTCCTTTCCCTTGAGGTTGTCCCCCCCGACGTTCCCGCCTCCGCCGGTGGAACAGAGCCTGTCGGCGCCGTGACCGGCTTCGGTGGCTGGCTTCGGCGTTTAAAGAGACAAAGAATAAGGAATAGTAATAATAATAATGCAATGATTGTAGACCCCACTGCAATGCCAATAATGGCGCCGACGGAAAGGTTTTTGGATTTTTCACCGGGAGTTTCTGGAGGGATCGGCGATGGTTCCGGCGATGGGAAAAATGGCTTACACGGCTGGAGTGGACGGCCACAAAGGGCAGGGTTTCCGGCGAATGATGATTTCGGGAATTTAGATAACGAACCGGGAATTGAACCATTAAGGGTGTTATTAGATACATTGAAATCATCTAAACCGTCGGCGTTGATGCTCGGTAGTGAACCGGAAATTTTGTTGTTCTGCAAGAAAAGACCGGTCAAATGACTCATATTATTGACGGCGAAAGGGATTGGACCGGTGAACTTGTTAGACGAAAGATCGAGCCGAGTTAACCGAGCTAAACGAGTCACACTGATCGGGAACTCGCCGGTGAATGCATTATCTTGTAAATAAAGGTTACGGAGTAGAGTCAAATCGGAGAAATCTTCAGGGATCTCACCGGACAAACGATTAGCTCGGAGACTCAAAACACGAAGTTGGTTTAACCGGCCGATGGTGTTGGACGGAATAGAACCGACGAGACCCACACCTGGTAGCCGGAGACTGAAAACGAAGGACCGATTCGCATCACATTCAACGCCAACCCAATCGCAAGCTGAGGTCGATGAATTCCATTGAATCCGGTTCGGGTGTTTGGTCTTACAAAGGAATGCAAGGAGAGCTTGCTTGTCTTGAACCGGTTCTGAGTTAACTCGGGAACTTAAAACCAGAACAGAAAGTAGAAAAAAACAGCTAAAATTGACGGACATTTTTGTGATTAAAATTGGAGAAAAAATGGAACACAAAGAGTGTAGAAAAATGGGTCTGCTGTCTACAATTTCCCTCTGTTTGGCTTCCGAGAAACAACGAATTTCCTGGGAAAATTCATGAAAGAATGAGAGAAAGAGAAAAAGGGTGGGTTTTCTAAGGTATCACGAGATTACTTACTGAGTGGGAAAATATATAAAAGCCGAGTCGAAGCTTAAAACTGAAGGAGGAGAAGGGACTGGGGGGAAGCGTTTTATGTTTTTTTATTTAGTTAAAATTGTGCTTCAAGTCCCTATGTGTTTTATATATTTATAATTTAATCTTTTAAATTTTAAAATTCATGTCTAATTGTGAACAATGTTGAAAATTTTTATTAAATTCACTAAGGGTCGAAGCTAAAAATCTTTTAGGAGGGTCAAAATTAATTTATATTTTTTTTTGAGAATTAAAACGTAATTTCAGCATTGTATTTACCTATATTTTTATGGCTTTCAAAAAGGCTAAATTAAAATTCTAATATTTTTTAAATTAAACTATAATTTTACCATATATAATTTTATAAAATTTGGAAATTAAAATAATAATTTTTTATTTTAAGGGAGTTACCATCCTACCAACCCTCCTTTTGCCCTTGAATTTTCTACTGTAGCATTATAAAATAAAAAATAATTGTGCTGTAATATAACATAAAAAATGACGTTATAATAAATTTAAATTTAATAAAAAAATTAATTATATTAATAATTAAGTAAATGATTCATTTCAAGTTTTTAAGAGGGTTGGCTTCAAAATTTTTAAGAATATTCATTAAGTTGTTTAAAATTTTTAATTACTTTATATTTTTATTAGAATTCTATTTAAACCTTTTAAAATTTTAATTAAATCCTTCAATTTTTCTTTAAAAAAAATCTAACTAGATGAGAAATTTAATGTCACGTTCTATCACTTTTATCAATATTTTAACATATATTATATATGAAATATACCTCAATTACATGCATAAATATATTTACAAACAAAAATAAATTTTAAAATTATTAATCGAATCAAATAACTTCATTTGTATAAAAATAAATTCGTTAAATGATTTTATTTTATTTTTAAATATAATTATAAAAATTAATATAGTCAAGATAAAAGCATATTTTTCTTTTTAAATTTCAATTTTCATAATTTCATTTTACAACAAAATCATATTTAATAGTTTCAAAATCACATTTATTAGGTTAAATTAGTCGCCGATTACAAAATAAATTCGTCATTTCACATTTAATTTTAAAGTAAATAGATAAATTGTTAATAAAGATAAGGTTAATTTTAAAAACTATTTACTTGTTTTGTATCAAAGCGAAGTGAAAAGTAAAAAGTGAGCAGTGTAATTTTTACGTTGTTTTAATATTTAGGGATAAATTAATGTTTAGTCCCTAAATTTAGTATTTTTTTAAATTTGATCCTTGAACTTTTTTTATCTACATTAGTCATTGAACTTGGTTGTTTTTCTCAATTTAGTGGTTGAAATGATGATATAAATACTTTAAGATTGGATCACATCATCACTTCAAAATTTTAAAAAATACAGAAATTCTAAAAATACAAAAGAAATTATATAAAATTTAAATTATTATTTTTAGATGATGATGCGGCACAATCTCATAGTTCCACACATACTTTAAAGCAATCTAAGTTCAAGGATCAAATTGAGAAAAACTTTCAAGTTTCAAAACTAATATGAACCAAACAAATAGTTTAGAGACTAAGGTGAGAATGTTGTCAAGTTCCCACCCCGGATCATGGTTCAAAATTAAATTTTCCGCTCCGGCTTGTCCCGGGTTAAGCATTAGCCAACCAAAAGGAGGAGTTGTTGCAACAATTAATGATGGATTAATATACTATTAGATATTTGAGTTTGGGTTCAATGTTTAGTTTGCTACTTGAGTTTTTTTGTTGCAATTAAGTACCTAAGTTTGACTTTAATGTTCAATTTGGTACCTAAACTTTATTGTTTGTTCCAATTATGTACTTTAGCTTTTTTTGCTAGAGTACACACGTTAAACATTTATTGAATCATTTAGTATAGGTACCAAATTAAATATTGAAACTAAATTTAAATACCAAATTGGAACAAAAAATAACTTAGGGATCAAATTGGACATTAAAACCAAACTCAAGCACCAAACAATATATTAACTCCATTAATGATGAAGCTCTCATCTGTTATATAGAGTTTGTTGCAGCTCAACTCAAAGGTTCTTAATGTCGGGTTTGGCTTAAAAGTTACTAATGTCGGCATTGATTCTTTGGTTCAATTACGTTAATTTAATTTGCACAAATTCCATGGGATAATAGCATGAACCCTTATATTTTAGGTTTGTTTTAATTTGGTACCTTTTATTTTCAAAATATATAATTTAGTACATGAAGTTTTATTCTTCTAAGGCTAAATGTACAAATTAGGGTCTAACCTTTTAGGAGTTGTTCACATAAGTACCAAATCTTTCAAAATGGTCACATAAGTGCCTAACATTTTCAAAAATGCTTAAATAAGGGCTTCTCAGATGCCATATTTCAAGTTTCAAATAATGTTCTAAGTGCTTTCTTTTCTTTTCAAGCAATATCTGATTCAAGTATTATGTATGTTTTATTCTAAACACGTTAACATTTACCTAATTTTTTCTACAAATTAGATTGAAGTGAATAAAAAGCCCTTATTTAAGCACTTCTGTGAATGTTATGCCCTTATATGACTATTTTAAAATATTTGGCTTTTATGTGAGAAACCTCTAAAAGGTTAAGCCCTAATTTAAACATTTATCCTTCTTTTAATCAACCTGGTACTTGACTTTGACCTTAACCGGATCAATTTTTTGATGACGTGACAAATCAACAAATAAAAAAATGACCTAAAGATGTTAACTTTTTCATTCATTTTAAAAAGTTAAGTCTTAATTTTTTGATAATGTCACATCAATAAAGTTAAAAATGTTAATTTTTTCATTCATTTTTAGGTGATTTGACAACAAAATACAAGTCCAAGGGCAAAAAGAGGAGAAAAATAAATGGAGAACTAAAAGGATTTCTTTGTCGTCTTTTTTGTAAAATTAGAGGACCAAATAAGTCATTATGACTTTATAAATCCAAGGTGTCAGTCTCCATCTATTCGCTCTCCTCTTCCTCAATTTCCTTATAAACAATTGTTGGGAAAGTTGTTGTTTGTTCCATGTCCTAACATAATGAAACTGTTTCTCTACTAGGGTTATTGACTTGGGCTTTGAATAGGTTTCATTTGTACTGAGTTCGATCCACTTAAATGTAGTATAGTTGAAAAAATTAAAAGCATGGGTCGACTAGGGTACTAAGACCTCCAACCGAATTGCTTGAGGTGATTAAATAAGTATGAAAGATTTATTATTAAAATGTTATTTTTTATAGATAAATATAATGTTTTTTTCAAGGGAGTTTTGAAATAGTTACAAGACTAGTTTATGAAGACTTTTATTTGATAAATACTCATGATAATTAATAAAATAACTTTAGCTTTTAAATACAAGTTCAAAATCTATCAAAATAGTAGTGTTGATTGACCACTTGAAGAGGCCTATAAATAAGTTGTTTTGTGCCGCACATCAAGAGCAGATTTTGGAGTGTCTTTGTCGATAGCTTTATTATATTTTCTTATGGTTATTTTGCAACACTCTTTTAGGTATTTTCTAGATAGTTTATTGCTTATATTGTGCGGTAGTTGGTGAGTGATTTGTGACAATTATGGTTGATATTGGAGTTACATCACAATCCAAATAATTTATATCTTTAATTATAAAAAATTTAATTTTGAAAAAGATTTATACTAGATTATATCACCTTTCATAATACATAAATTAAGTAAAATTAATATAAAATTTAAAATATATAACCTTTATTAAAACTTTATTAAAAAGCTTTCATAACATTTTTTATAAACAATATAATTTTATAACTTTATAAATAATTATGATAAAAAAACTGTAATAAGTATATTATTTTTATAATAATTACTCAAACATGTCATTATTGCGTAATTACAAGCAATTACACTCAAATTCAATTATTAGATGATTTTCTAAACACTATCTTAACCTTCATTTGTTTTGATATAAGGCTTAAGACTACCTATAACATCTCTCTAACCCTTAAATGAGAGAATAATGTGTTTCGACGCATTCAAATTCACGTACTCCTGCATTGGCAACAATACCGATGTCAATTGAGGTAAGACTCAATCGGTAATTAATTAATTACTTAATTAAGCAAATACATGTAATTAAATAAATACTACCTATTAAATAATTAACCATTTTCTGGCTCTACCTACATTTGTCGGGGTTGCATGCACTTTAACTTACCATACAGACAAAATTTTCATGCAAGACAACAGTCAAATGATACTGTCTATATATGTATATATATGTATGTCAGGTTCTCTTACCAAAACAACAAAATTTTCATTGTTTTCAAATGAATCCCACCATGAAATTGCAAACTCAAACCTTCAACAATGTCCTTCCATTAGATTTCAACAATGTCCCTACACTGCCCGATTCTCACGTATGGTCGACGACGCCTTCAGAATCTCCGTGTCTCCACTCGATCGACGAAAAACAAGTGCCACCCGTTGTCGATATTGGTGATCCGAGTGCGTTTAGTCTAGTGAGAGATGCTTGTGAGAAATGGGGAGTGTTTCAAGCCATCAACCATGGGATTCCTTTGAGTTTGTTCCAAGAAACCGAGTTTGAAGCTCGGCGGCTGTTTTCATTGCCAACGGAACAGAAGCAGCTTGTTGCTCGGTTGCCGGAAGGTTTTACAGGGTATGGTTTGGTTCGTATCTCTCGGAACTTTCCTAAGCTGATGTGGTCTGAATGTTTTGGTATGATAGGGTCCCCTGTGGAACATGCTAGCCAACTTTGGCCTCGAGATCATGCTAAATTCTGGTACATGCGGGTTTCTTTTTGCTTTTGCATGCTCTGTTGTCACGTTAGCAAAAACATTGTTCATGTACATATATATATACATATTTGTATGTATATAAGGGAGAAATAGTGTATGTAACATTATACTTTCTTTTTTCAGGTATCCAATTCCACTAGCTCGTAATATTATGTAATATATGGTTTTATACATACATACATACAACTACCATGTCAAATTAGAAGCAACGATGAAATGTAGTGTTATATTTTGGTGGAATTTAATTGATTTTTAAAAAAATTTGAGAGTTTAATCAAAATTTTTAACTTTTTTTATAAAATTACTATGAGTTTTATAAATCATAGAACCAATATAAAAAAATATTTTGATTTTACAAAAAAAAAACCATTATGAGTGTCCAATATTAATATATTCGATTTTTTATGTACTTAAAAAAAACTCGTATAGAATATATATGATAGATACATAAATCCATTTGTCTCTGAACAATTTGTCTTTTATTCTTTCAATTGTATGTTTCTAAAATTTGTTCTTTCTTTTGTCTCTTCTCTTACATACATACACACGTATGTTTATGTATGTATATATATAATTTATTTGGTGAATGTGGGTTTGGTGCAGCGAGGTGATGGAACAATTTCAGGTGGAAATGAAAACATTGTGCGAGAAACTAGTGGCAATAATGCTTCGCTCATTGGGTTTAACCAATGAACAAGACACAAAATGGTTCGAACCTAAAAACGAGTCTGACCAAGCCAAGTGTTTTCTTCAGCTCAACTCATACCCAGTGTGTCCAGACCCGGACCGAGCCATGGGGTTAGCCCCTCATACGGATTCATCCCTCTTCACGTTGCTGTACCAGGGTGGTATCAGTGGGCTGCAAGTTTATGATGACGATGTGGGGTGGGTCGATGTGCAGCCGGTTGAGGGTGCCTTGGTCATCAATGTTGGTGATTTGATGCACATCGTGTCTAATGGGAGGTTCAAGTCTGTGTTGCACCGTGTGGTGGTGAATAACACGCGCCACCGCATTTCAACGGCGTTCTTTTACTTGCCACCGTGGGATGCCAAGGTCTCACCGTTAAAGAAGTTGGTTGAGTTTGATCATCTTCCAATGTACCGGCCGGTGAAATGGGAGGAGTATGTTGAAACCAAGTCGAAAGATCTTAGTAAGGCCCTCGATTCAATTCGGATTTGAATTTAATATAAAAATAGCAAGGAATAATTTCTCTATATAAAATTAATGAAACCTTTCTAGTTTAAGTGAGAATAAAATGGACAATTAATGTTTTTATATATTATTTAATAATATTTTTTAAGATTCGTTTTTTTTAGGGTTGAACCCTCCATATATATTCTATATAAGGGTGAGTTCAATTCAGTGTCGAGAATTATTTTTGAACTGTTTTAACAAATGATTATGTGTAAATCTCCTTTTAGTTTTTTTATTTTTGTTTCTGTTTAATTTTCTGTCCAAACTCTTATCTAAACACTTGTGTTTAGACATGTAACATATGTGTTGAGATATGTAATTATGTGTTGAGATTCCGACCCTCAACAGAAGCACTGCTTTAAAAAAATCTAATTAAATAATATATATTAAAACACTCTTCATTTTATTCTCACTTATAATGAAAATATTCATTTATTTATATATAGAAATTATTCCTTGATATCAAATTCAAATACGAATAGGCTCCAGCACATTATCAAAATTTGTGGCCTTGCATTCAACTTACTCCTTCCATATCACTGTCGGCCGGTACATTGGCAGACGATCAAACTCAACCAACTTCTTCAACGGCAAGACCTCAGCATCCCCTGGCGAAATGAGGTGGCGCGTGTTTTTCGCCACCACACGGTGCAACACGGACTTGAACTTCCCATTAGACACAATTTGCATCAAATCACCAATATTGACGATCAAGGCACCCTCAACAGGCTCCAAATCGAGCCACTCCATATCATCTTCGTAAAATTGTAGCCCATTGATGTTGCCCTGATACAATATGAAAAGGGACGAGTCCGTATGAGGAGCTAACCCCATGGCTCGGTCTGCGTCCGGACACATCGGGTATGAGTTGAGTTGGAGCAAAGACTTAACTTGATCACACTCGTTTTTGAGTTTGAACCATTTCGTGTCAGTTAAACACAATGAACCAAGATTATTGCCACTAGTTTCTCGCACAATGTAGTGATTTCCACCTGAAATTGTTCCATTCCCCCGCTGCACCAAAACCCATATTCAGCAACAAATAATATATATAAACACACACGCACACACACACACACACACACACACATATATATATATATAAATATGTGTGTATGTATGTAAGAAAAGAGACAAAAGAAAGAAACAAATTTTAGAAACAGAAAATTGAAAGAATAAAAGACAAATGGATTTCTGTTGCCTATCATATATATATTCTATACGAGTTTTTTTGTAAGTATATTAAAAATCGTGCTCATAGTCGTTTTTTCGTTTTTGGTAAAATCAAAATATTTTTCTTTATGGTTTATGAAAACTATAATTGTTTTGAGGCTTAATTTGAAAAATTGTTATTAAACCCTTCAAATTTTGAATTTTTACTCAAACCCTAAAATTTTTAAAATTTATAAATAAACCCTACAAAAGTTTTGAAAATTTTAATTAAATCCTTTAAAATTTTAAAAAATTCTCAGTAATTTTCTCAAAACTTTCTAAAAAAATTAATTAGACCCTCCAAATTTTTTGAAAAATGTCATTAAATCCTAAAAGTTTTGAAATTTTTTAATTAAACTTTAATTTTTAAAAAAATTATTAAATTTTTAATTAAACTTTAATTTTAAAAAAATTTATTAAGTCCCACTAAAACTTAAACCTCACGTTTAACCATTGCTTCCAACAATATTATCTTCAAAGTTAAAATATAATGTTAAATGCAATATTTCTTTTTTATATGTATATGTATATGAATATGGATAGAAAAACTTTTTCTAACGAGACGGCTGAGCGTATAATGTTACATGCACTATTTCTCTTTTATATGTATATGTACATAGATATGAATATGGATATGGAAAAAGCGGAGCATGCATAAGCAAAAGCAAAATAAATAAATAAAAACCGGCATATTACCAGAATTTGGCATGATCTTGAGGCCAGAGTTGGCTAGCATGTTCCACAGGTGACCTTACCATACCAAAACATTCAGACTACATCAGCTTAGTAAATTACGGAGAGATTCGAAACAAATCGTATCCGGTATAACCACCCGGAAACCGGGCAACAACCTGCTTCCGTTCCGTCGGCAGTGAGAACAGCCGCCGAATTTCAAACTCAGTTTTTTTGGAACAAACTCAAAGGAATCCCATGGTTGATAACTTGAAACACTCCCCATTTCTCACAAGCATCTCTCACGAGACTAAACACATTCGGATCACAAATATCAACGATAAGCGGCACTGTTTATCATCGATCAAGTGGCGACACGGAGATTCTGAAGGCGTCGTCGACCATACGTAAGAATCGGGCACTGTTGGGACATTTTTGAAATGTAATGGAAGGACATTGTTGAAGATTTGGGATTGCATTTTCATGGTGGGATTCATTTGAAAAAACAAAAAAAGAATTGGTGTGTTTTTGTAAGAATCTGACATACACCTATATATACAGTATAATTGGACTGTTGTCTTGCTTGAAATTTTTGTCTATATGGTAAGTTAAAGTGCATGCAAGCCTTACAAATGTAGGGAGCAAAATTTACATGGACGAGCATTACAAATTTTGAGAATAGAGCCAGAGAATAGTTTATTATTTAATTAATAGGTTGTATTTATTTAATTAAGGGATAAAGAAAAATTTAGTCTTAATGTTAATTTATTTTATCATTTTGGCACTTAATCTTTAAAATTTAGTTAAATTACTTACCTTTTACGGAAAAATTGACTGAATTGTTAAAATTTGATACATAAAATTTAGTTTTGTGTAGTTATGCACATTAAATTTTATTTTTGATTCAATTGTATACAGTTAAAAAAATAAATACATCAATTTATTTTTATATTAGATAAGTATAATTATTTACGTATATAATATGTAACTATAAAATGGTATTATATCAAATTATGTTGTTTATAAAAATTGAATCCAATCAAAATATCATTAATATAATTATACAAAATCAAAATTTATATATAATATTACACATTTAACTAAAATTTACATATAGTTTTGAGATTTTTTTCAAAATTCAATAAACTATTGTATTATCAAATAAAACATACTAAATATTCATCATTATACTTTTTCTCATTCATTTTTATTTCCCAAAATTTGTTAAAATTTTAATAAATTTGAGACTTTACATTAATTTTGGATGTTATTATAATCTTCGAGAATAAATATTATTATTTGGTATATTTGCGATAAAAATTTTCAACTCGTAAGTAGAGTTAAAAAAAATAAAATAATTTATTAACTCGTAAATTTTTTTTAAAAAAAAACATCTATTTATTCTTTTTTTTTATAAATAAAAGAAGCATCGAAATTCCATTTTATCATCATCATCACCATGATTATCTTTTTGACCAAAAATATAGTATAAAGTTGATATTATTATCTATATAGTTTAAAACATATATTACATGAATAACACATTAATTTTTGCTATAAATACATTCTCATTTGGGATTGAGAAATTAAGTTAGGTCAAAATTATGACCATTCAAATATAAACAAAGAAACTACAAAAATAAGTTATATAATAGATTAATATACTATGGGCCTAGCAATTTGGAAGTCTTCACATTTTGATCCCCTTTATAGTCATTGATGAATTAGAGCAACAAAAATTATTAGTGTTTTCAAACTATCTTCAATCTTGGAAGTCCCTTTCCGTGCTCTCAATCCTACAATTAAAGGTAAAATAAAAAAATTCAGGATTAAACTTCTCGAAGTTTCTAAGTAAACCTATCCATGAATCGTGCACTAATTACTTCAATTCGAGTTGGACTTATTAAAGATAATTTTCAAATCAGGCTTTGAATTTAAATTAAATAGTAAATATTTTATTAAATTTTAATTTTGGAATATATATATAATAGTTTTAAAAATTATTATGAGTCAAATATAGGCAAGATTTTTTTTTTTGAAATTTAAATATAATCTGGTTTGACTCAAACTATGAACAAATCTACTTTCTAGAGGTGTATTACCATGGGAAGATGATGGCAAAGGTGGTGGTGGTGGTCGTGGACCGAGCCAAACATTGTGGCAATCCCCTCCTAGAGTACCTACATGAAGCAATATCAATTTAACCAACCAATCCCATACTTTAATAGATTAATCAATTTAATCGAATTGACTTAACGTCAATTAGTTCAATCAGTATAAATATGGTTTAAAATTTTTAAAAGTAATATATAGCAGAAATAGGTTAAATTAGTCGATTCTACGGTATTGAATTAACCATTATAATTGACTTAATTGAAAACCATCAATTAAATAATTTAACCTCTAAATTGTAAATCCTAAACAGTAATTAGTACGATTGTTTGGTAAAGAAATTACATTCTTTGAAGCAAGGTAAGGTTGGGTTAGCAAGTAGATTAGCATATCCTTCATTGCAATCACATTCATAGCCAGTCCCATTTGCTTTGCAGCTCCCGTCACCACACCAACTAAAGGTACAAGCTAACACAAAATAATAACCATGAAAATAAATTTAAAAAAATTAGTTAATAGAAATAACTAATAATTTAAAATTAAAAGAAATTGTTTCCCAAAAGAACCCTACGGTCCGATAAGTTAAAGGTCCACGACGGTAGTGGAGGAGGCGGAGGTGGCGGTGATGATGGACTTTCCGCTCCGCAACCAAAGTTGAGTGTACCTACATATGTTTAAAGGGAAAAAATCATGTAAAAAGAAAAAAGAAGAAGGACTGTGAAAAATAAAGGTTTATATACAAAATTGCCCCCTGTAGTATATATATTTCACGTTTAGTTATTTTTGGCTCGGCTTGATATTTCAGTTTTTTTTAAAGCCCTTTGGTAACTAGTTTTGGATGTAATTGCTTATAATTACATGTGTAGCATATTTGAGTAACTAGTATAATTAATAGATCTCACATAATTATTGGAATTAATGGATCTCATTGAACTGATCTGATTACACTCTTCAAAGTGAATTACGTAAATAAATATTTAACTTTTTAAAAAGTTTTTATTCATTTTTTAAGAGGTAATTAATTCCACTCTGTGAATCAAACACATCTAAAAATTTGAATATATTTATTATCCTAGTAATCACTTTTCTACAATTACTCTGATATCCTAATACACCTTAAAATTCTACTTAGTTAAACACATTACTCCGTCCGTGTTCAATAAGAAGATGACACGTGATAAAAACAACACTGCACTCATGCCACATTATTATTAAGTGAAAAGAAAAAAAAAATCCTCAAATACCAAATTGAATAAATGAATTAGTATAGGGACTAATTATATATAAAAACCAAAAAGAAATTGATCAATTTAAAGATTATGGGGGGCTTACAATTGGGGATAATGCAAAGTGGAAAAAGACTAAACTTGGTCCAGCCCGGATAACAGTCGCATTCGAAGCTTAACAATATACCACCTGTTTCTCGGCAAGTCCCTTGGCCGCAGTTCACAATGGCACAAGCATTAACTGCATCCAAATCCCAAATAATTTGAAATAAATAATTTTTGAATTTTTGAATCAATTCCATTAAATAGTTTAACTCGAGTTTGAGACATATACAAGGACAGAGAGAGGGGCCTTGACTATTCAAGAATGAAATATTATTTTTTAATTTTTAATTTTTAAGATAAATAGATATAATAGTAAATTTGCAGTTTGCTCTTTTTAAAAAATTTATTCACTTTTTACTCCTTAGAATAATTTTTTAGCTTCTCCCTTGAATATGTAACTTGAATAGTTCAAATGATTAACCAGAATTCAACTCACTTTTGGCGTAGATTTTTAATGAAGTTAACAATCGGAAGGTTAAGTGCAATGGTGAGACACATTACACTCCTAAAGAATTAATGGAGGTTCGAATCTTAAAAATGATATTATTGAGAGGGATAGTTACAAACTCCAAATGGACCGTATATATATGGACATGCAAAGTACAAAAAAGGACAAGAAAATTTTTAAACTTTCTCTCAATGTTTTTTTGTAAATCACTTGCTCATAGCTAACAGTAGAGTTATCACTTAATACGATATGCTAATGGATAATTGTATGTGTGTATTAAAAATCAACCAATCAAAATTGGATACATGACATATGTTAACGAAAATAGCTAACACCATTTGTAATTGTCTTTATTTGCTCACTTTTAAAAAGTATAAACACTCAATTACTCTCTTTTTTTAAAAAAAAAATCAATTTGTTCAAAATTAAAATTGACAGAGATCTAAAGAGTGTTTTTACGTAGATTTATTTGGCTGGACTAGAATTTATTCTTTATTTAACTGATTCAATAGAAATTCACATTAAACTTAATTGATAAAATAAAATCCATCAAATAAAATGACTCGAAATTTAACTTGATTCAATCAAATACTAACAATAAATTTTGCAATTTATAGATTACCTGCTAATAGGTTTGAATTGAATGCTACAAAATCAGCTTCTGAGCTTCTCAAGAAGGATAAAAGTAGAAGAAAAATGAAGACATAAATGTTAGCATAAAGTTTCATTATTGGAATTAAACTATGAGAATGGATACCATCACAAATCCACAACCATATATATAAATTTATTTTTATGGGTTAATATAATTTTTAGTCCTTAATTTTGGCATTTTGTTCTAATTCAGTATTTGTATTTTTTTTGTCACTTTAGTGCTTAAATTTAATAACTAAGTCTATTTTCGTCCTTAAACTTGACAAAAAAAAAACAGTTTGGTGACGTGACACTCAAAAATTGTGTCACGTCATCACCTAAAAATTTTTGATGATGTGGCACAATTTCAAAATGTGATGTCATCAAGCTTTAATAGAATCCAAGTTTAATGATCAAAATAGACCTAATTGTAAAATTTAGGGGCTAAAAGTTATATTAACCCTATTTTTATACATGTAAAAGTAGCTGCTGGCGAATTGAGAAAAGGATCAACTACATGATGGAGAGAAGAAGTTGAGATTACTCTCGTTGGTTTCGATTTTTTCAAAGACCGAATACGCCAAGGACTGCACAAACTATAAATGGTTTTTATAAAAATATCATAGAAATCCTTATATTATATTTTAGATTATATTTTAGTCCTTTATTTTATTTTATTTTATTGAAACATAGGTATTTTTTAGGAAGGTGGACACACTATTAATAAACTATAACTTGAGGTTCCAGTCCCTCTATTTGAAAAATAAGCAAAAGTGATTCATATACTATATGAAAATGAACCGTTTTGCTTAATCCCTCTATTTAAAAAACGAGTAAAATGGTTCATGTATATTATAAAAAGGACTGGAATAGTTGTTTGTTATGAATTTTGTGTGCTTGTTCTATTAATTGTTGATGTGGAATTTTAATTTGATTTATTGAATTAAATGATTTGGAAAATAGAAAGTAATTTGAATTGGAAACAATTTAAACATGGAATTACACAAACTTGAAAATCACACGAAATTCTAATGACTTTGATTCAAGACCAATACAATTTTGTTAGGGATAGTCATGGATAAAATATATGTAACATCTAAATCTGAATCTATAAATTTAATAGAATTCGAATTTATTTTTTCATCCGTGATAAATTTGATTATTATTATTCGAATCTGAATTAAATAAATTACTTGTTGCATATCCAAGTTCGCTAAATATCTTAATTCACTTAGTTTGGGTTTTGTTGTTGTGCTCTTTTTTGGCATTGTTTGGCTGCTGTTTGTTTCATTGTTTGAACTGGTGTGGATTGGGCGATCCCAACGCCTTTTCTTGTAATCAATTGACTGAGAAAAAAAAATTAAATTAAAAAGAGCATTCAAATAAAAAAAATTTGAGAATCAAAATAAATAATGAATTCAAACTTTCAAATATGATATTTGAAAATGTTTTTACTATCTATAAAAGTAAAATAAATTCATATGATGAATTCTAAGTTTAGTATCTACGTTAACTCATAATTTATCGCGGATAATTAAAATGTTCAAAATTAAATATTAACTAAATTAAAGAAAATAATTAATTATTCGTAAATATCAGTGTCCAATTGATAATGATGGGTTAACATTGACAATTGCAAAGGGCATAATAAGCGATAAAAATACTATGGAGATCGTTGTACTAGAACTTAAATTACATTTTACTCTCTCTACTTAAAAAATAGATAAATTAGTTCACATACGTTAGATCAAAGAGTAAAGTGGTCCTCCAGTTAAAAGTTTCATCCATTTGTACTGTTAAGAATTGACTTGGTTGATATGCCAGGTGTATCTCATGTTCACATATAGATATTAGCTTTTAACAGTAGAATTGGATAGAATTTTTAACAAAATGATCAGTTTGCTCTAATATACAGGGACTAATTTATCTATTTTTAAGTAAAAAAACAAATGCAATCCAACTCTTCGTATCGTATCCATAATATTTTTCACCTAATAAGCTTGTTTGGTGCTATTTGGGATTTGTTTTCATTATGCGTTTCGGTTAAATCAAGGCACTTTAGTTGCATAAGTTAATTGATATATTTTATTATGAAATAATTTTTTAATTAAATGGTTTTTAAAGTTTTATAATAATAAAAAGTCAAGAAATAATTACATGTATTTAATTAATATTTAATTACATGCACTCGAACCTACATCCTCCTACATTATTAATAATATTCATGTCAATCGAACTAAGACTTAATCGCAAAATCAAAAAGATATTTAAGTCTTATAACATTTTTACTTAAATTTAAAAGAAGTATTTTAAAAACTAACTATATATTTTTTTAACCACCAATAACTCCTTACCTATTAATTTTTAATTAAAAAATAACACATAATTTTATTTAAAAATTTATCTATATCTTTTGACTCACTAGTTTTTTAACTACTAAAAGAAGTCTTCGTCTCTTACTTTTTAATATCTTTTTTTAATTTTCATTTTCTTATCTTTAAAAAATTTATTATTTTTGTCAGACATATTTATTTTTCTATCAAATCTAACTTTGGTTTTTCTTTGGATTGAAAAAGTACATAAATAAATAAACAAATCACTTTTTTTTTCGATACAAAATAAACAAATCATTTAAAATATGCAAAATAATGATATCCAATAATAAAAACTCGGTTGTGGAACATGATTAAAGTTCTATGTTCATAATTTATATTAAAGGCACAAATTTATTCTTGGAATCTAACATAATTACAAGGGGTTCCACCATACATACATACATACATACATACATATATATATAAACCACACTCACTATGAACTCAGCTTGGAATTCAACATTTTGGAGAAGAGGAAGAAGAACAGCCCTTTGATGCTGCATCAATTAAATAAAATCAAATTAAATTTGGATAGTGATTAAGTCTAAGAGTATTATAATCAATGAAATAAGTATTCATGTATATGTATATATAATTACCTAATTTGAAGACCGTAGGATCTGAGCATTTCATCAAACGGATACGTCTACATGATTCTACGAACATTCTATTTCAATCAAAAATAGAGATTACAAATAATTAATTTATCTATAAAATGTGATAACCGGGTTTTAAAATGCTTTTCTCAAGCCAGTGTACATGCGCGGGTTTGGACTTCTGTCCTTGCATGTTTACATTTAAGGTATCATCATTTTTTAACATTCAATAGTTTATCAAGGTTTTATAATCTAAAAGGTTATCTTTTTAAGTTCAAATTCAAAACCCAGTGATAGAATATGCTATTAAGTTTGAGGATACCTAATTAAAATTTTCATAAATATTAAGGCTTAATAAGAATTTTTAAAAAAAAAATTTTGCAGGTTTTCATTAGAGAATTAATGAGAATTTTTAAACATTTCCAAAATTTTTAAAGGGTTAAATTTAATAAAAATTATTCAAAAATTTTGGGAGCAAAAGCTCCCTTTTTACTCTTTCGACGTTCAATCACTATCGAAACCTTCTCATAAAGGAGGAGATTTCCTTCACTAAAAGAAAACAATATATTAAATGTACAACAAACAATAAATCAAATATATATGAAATAAATAAATAATATATAGCAAATTTTATTAAGATATAATTAAAAAATAAATAAACTTACTTCCAAGGAACATCTCCAACTAACATCCAATCATTGTCTTTATCTTCATAAGTTGGTACATACTCCATTCTTTTTACCACATCCATAAGCTTGCTTTCCTCTTTATTAGTACCTAAACCATCATCACCATTGTTATATAGCCACCGAATATAATTCTATGTATCATCAATCAATTATATTATGTCATATTATTAGAAATAAAGTTAAGTAAATTTAATTTTGTTGAGAGATTTTCGATTCCTTCAAGAGATTAATAATAGGTCCTTTAAAATGTTCATTATCATCCCATATTAATATTTTGTCCTCCAGCTCTAACGAGAAACCAAGTGCTTGAAAATGCAATAGATTCATCTGAGTCGAAGCGCCTCGTTAGAATTAACCATGCGTGACTCAAGCAAAACTATGTGCAAATGCTTACATTTCCTTAGTAGATAATCACATGCCATACATGGTTCATTCCAACAAAGCACTTCCATTTTGTTAAACTTGTCGCCTCTTTAGACAACCACTAGCATTTAAGCTCTCGTCAAAGTTCGGAGACAAAACACCGATTGGTAGGCAACCATAGGCCTCCCCCTATAAATTATTACATTATAAATTTAAATAAGCTAAATTTATACTTTCGCCCATAAAAATGAAATAAAAATATGTTTAGTCCTTTTCAGAAATGATAAAATCATAAACTGATATATAATAAATATATATAATTTTTTGACATTTCAAAAATTTATAATTCAAATTTCGGTCCCTCTTAAAAGATTTTCTAAATTCGTAATTTCCGATGAGAATATTGCACATATTGAAAGATCCAACAGCTCCAAATAGACAACATTTTGAAAAACTTCTTCCAAAGAAATAGAAATCCCTTGATAAGTTTTAAAGTTTTTTAACAACGATTCAATATTTGATTTATTGATGATGCATAAAACTGTACATAAATGAATTATCATAATACTTACAATCGAATAAGTTGTCGAAATCTTTCAAGAGCTGGTTGTAACTAGAGTAACATTGTAAGTTTACTTTGCGAAGAAATGGAGCTCCATCCATGGCTACTTTCACATACCTAAACCTCTCATTTATAGCCTTCTTTCTACTTGATCTCACTGGTGGCCAACCCACTACTTGTTCCCTTCAATACCCACATAAGTACAGTTAATTACACAAAATAAAATCATAAATCTGTTTTTTTTTCTAAATAAAAATATTATGTTATATGTATATATATTAGATTTTGTTGGTGAAAAATGTAACAAATTTTAAAAAAAATGATATAATAACAAAATTTGGCTTTGATTAAAATGATATAAAATCACAACATTTTGAAATGTGTAAATATTTTTCTAGATTTTATATAAAAATAAATAAAATTGTCCTTAAAATAATATCTATTATTAAAAGTGAAGAACTTTTAATAAATTTATTGCTAAGTTGATGATTTTTTTAATAATTAACTTTTTTTTTACTGTAACTAATGAGATGTGTTATTTTTTTTAGTAAATTATAAGAATAGGATAAAACTTAATGCCACTCAAATCTAAGCCATACTTAGAGCGGTGAACACACCATCACATGGGGTTGGATGTGTTACCCTTTTGATCCTTCTTATGAAATATACCACGTAATTTTATATATGCATGATTAATGCTCATAATTCAATCTAATTTAATTGAAAATAGAAGAAATTTAAATAAAAAATATCTACATATTTTTTAAAAATAAAATAAAATAATTGGAAGTTTTTGTGATTTTTTCAATTATATGTTTAATAAAACAAATAATTAACTATAATTTTTTTAAGGTTTTTTTTCTAAACCTAATTTTATATAATACTAGCAAGTCAAGAGGTGAAAAATTAATACCATTTATTATAGCAAAAATATATATAATTTTCAAGGTGGGAAAAAAAGTTTCGAATTTTAGTTAATTTAATTTATTATTTTGAAATTGCAACCTTTTTAAAAAACAGTTAAAGAAAAAAAAGGTCTCGCTTAAAAACAGTTAAAGAAAAGAAAGGTCTCGCTGTACTTACTTGGCGGGAGGAGGTATTCCGGCACCGGAATCGACAACAGTAGTAGTGTCATCACGTCCACCAGGCATGCAGTCACCAGAACTCCCGACTTTAAGATCCCCTACAGTCTCAACGAAGCCACGTTTTGCAGAACACTCGACAGCTCCCGCCGACGATCGTCCCTCCCCTGGCAATCCTAAAGTCAGCTTCGTCTCCTCGAAACTCATGCTGGTGACGTCACTTTCCGGTGACTTCGGTTCTTCTTTCAATACCATATCTCTCTCTTAAAAAGCTGGCGTTTTTGCATTAAAAGGAAAAAGAAAAACTGAAACTCTGTGCAAAATAAGAAAAAGCTCAGGGGATTACGGCTTTTATATACAAAAAGGAGGAAACAAAGATAGAATAAGATTGATTGTGAAGCCAATGGGCACAAGACACGTGGAAGTTGGACCGTTGGATCGGGATCGGTTCAAGTAGTTACATAAGCATCATGGAATTTCGAGCACTTTGTCGGTTCATTCAATCAATTTTAGACCGTATAATCCGTGCAAATTATTATATTTTTAGACTTTTTATTAAAAGATTCCATCCCTATTTTAATTTCATTTCAAATTTTAAAATAATGTTGTTGAAATTGGATTGGATAAGTTGGTCAAATTGAATGGATCAAAAATTAATTGGTATATTCAATAGCGGATCTTGGTATTAAATTTTAGGACCTAGTAAATTTTTGAAAAAATTTAATAGTTAAATGAGAATTTATTTTTTTTTAAAATATTAAGGGCTCTAATTAAAATTATAAAAGAATTTGTGTGATTAATTAAAATTTTTAAAAAATTGAGAGAGACCTAATTAAATTTTTTTTTAAAATTTCAAGAGATAAATAAAATTTTCTAAAAATTTTAGGGGGCCAAAGCCCCTTGGCCATCATTAAAGTTTGCCTTTGGGTATTTTAGTCCAGATAAAGAAATCGAATCAACTTCTAAACAAACAACTTGAAACTTATAAATATCGAAAAGTGAAACAAAGAAGCCTAGAAATTTTCAATGATTGTTGAAATTAAAACGTTATAAAGTTTTGGATCAATTAAAAATTTTTATAATAGTTTAAAGACTTTTAGTGGAAATGATCCTTTTATTAAATTGTGATTTAAATATCATATATATCATATATATTATATAAAATTTGAAATGTTAAAATATTTATATTATTTTTTATTAAATTATATTATATTTTAACTATTTTATTATCATGTTCTATATAATTATTAGGGTGCTTGAAATAGGAAAAAGGGTTGAAATTTTCGTCAAAAGTGCTTACCTATCAATAGAAATTGTTGCCCCAATTTGAGACTACTAATTTCATCTTTACATAATTAATAGTTAGCCTTCTTTATTTTTTCTTCTGAATTTTTGTGATTTGGGTTAATAAATTTGTGTCATGCAAACGTAACATATTTGTAATATTTTAAGCACATATTGTTATACACTTAAAAATTGCATTCTAAACTTTTTGTAGGGAGAAAAATGTAATTTTAATAATATAAATATACGTTATAAAGGAAAATTTTGATCAAGCTCGCAAGTTGTTCGAGTTGAGTATTACAATGCTTGAATTCAGCTCTAACGATAGTTCGAGTTGTTTGAGCTCAAAATTAAATCGATAATTATTAAATTAAATTCAATTTTTTTTTAAGTTGAACTGAAATAACTTACGAGCACTAGTGTTTCATTTACATCACTACTTGGAACTTGGCAGTTTTCCCTAGTTTGATTTTTGAATTTGAATTCCATTAAAATTCAATAACATTATCCATATCATCACTAGAAAATTTAAATATCATATAATTTATTTTTTAAAAAATTATATAATTTTTTAAAATATTTTAGATGATGACTGTTGACACCATTTTTTTTGGATAAAACGGGGTCGACTTGGGTTTTAAAAAAATGAAACAGGAGTCGCCACCAATCCTTTTTATAAGGTGTGATTGGATCACCTCGAAAAGCGGTCGTTTTTAATAAACGGTTTGATTTTATTAAAACAACAAGTTTGGTCCGCGAAATTCAAAGAAACGGGTTCGGGAGTCGGTTACACACGAGGAAGGATTAGCACCCTCGATACGCCCAAAATTGGTACCTTAGTTGATTACTTAATGTCTTAATGTCGAAAATTGAAAACTTAGAAGAATTAAAAAATACGATCCTTGTATTAAAACGTTGAAAATTTTCAGGAAAATGGGCATATTTCACATTATTCGAGAAAGAGAATCATATCCAGTAAGTTAGAATACAATGTCTCAAATTCCCAATACGTGAATGAATGCCAGAATTTTACTTATTTAAAAGATATTTTATTATCTCGGGTTTAGAAATAAATCAGGCCTAGTAAGTTAGGGCACGATCTTTTCTTAATTCCCGAGATCGTTTAAAAACTTGAGTTTGAAAAGATTCGTGTTTTTAGATTTATTATGAAAATCGAAACCCATTAAGTTAGAGTACGATCCTTTTAAATCTAAACACGGAATATTTTTTAAAACAAATTTTGTCATACGAGTAAAATAAAACACGAAAATCGTAGTAAAAAAATGTGAAAACAAATTACATTGTTGTTATACGTGGTAAAATCATAATACATATAAAAAATAAAAAATAATACGAGCAATAGCAACGATATAAAATAAATAAAAGTCATACCTACAATCATATAAAATAACAATATATATAATCAAATAAATTAAAACATTCATTCAAAATAATAACGAAAATGAAATAAATAAGTAACAAATACAATTAAATATAAAAGGATATATATAGACATAAACTAAAATATGTATATATATAAATTAGCAAAATGTATAAAGTATATTTTAATATATAAAAGAAGCGATGAATATGTATATAAAAAATATGTACATATATATGGGTGTATAAAACTATGGAATATGAAAATAATAAAATACATATAAAAGTAAGTACATATATGTGTTGAAAATAAAAGAAAGTATGTATGTACAAATTAAAGTTTAAAAATAATGAAAATATACGTATGTATACGAATAAATACGTTAATTTTGATACATGTTTAAAAAATATATTGAAAATGTATATATGTGTTTATGTAAATTAAGATATACAAAAATATGTATGTACGTACATATAAAAATATATATATATTTATAAAATAAAAGGATATGTATGTGTATAAATTAATAGTAACATGTGTGTATATACGGATTTATAAAAAAGGGTATATTTTAAACTATAAAGATTATGTATAAATATGTATATATTTAGGAAAATGAAAATATATAAATGTATAGATATATATACATAAGTTGAAAAATATATAAACTATATAAGTATATATGTTATAAAAACAATGTATGTATATCACAAAAATATATGCATGTATATGTATATGTGCCGGAACTCTAAATAAAATAAACATAAACAAATAAGTAATAATAACAATAATAAAATAAACAAAAATAATAAAGTGGCTAAAAAAAAAGGGCTAAATCGAAATAAAAAAGAAAATACTGGGCGAATTTGGAATGACAAAGGACGAAAAGGACCAAAATGTGACTCGCGCGAAAGGATGGAGGGTCAAAACAGAAAATATTCCCACGTGGTCCAAACGACGTCGTTCTAACAAAGCCTGAGCAGACGGTCGATGGACCAAATCGTAAGAAAGATGGACATTTAGGGCAAAATTAAAACAAATAATAAAAGGGAATAGGACCCAATTGTACGGCCTCAAAAAGCGGAAGGACTGAGGGTGCAAATAACCCCTCTGGTCCAAAAACACGCGGATCCCAGGCGGTACGGGTCGGGTCTCGGGTCAGGAGCCCAAAACGACGTCGTTTTGGGGCTGTCCTGACCCTATCAAAACGGTGCCGTTTCATTAGCTGAACAAAATCAAGCCTAAAACCCTAAAATACATTCAACCACTTAAGAACAAATCAAAGGAAAAAAAAACCCTCAAGTCCTTCTCCTGCCTCATTCGGCTGAACCAAAAATAGAACCCTAACCTCCCCATTTCATTTCCCTCAGCCGAACCCTATGCTTCCCTCTTAAGTGCCGATCTGCCACCGTGAACGGCGACCAACATGCCTAAGCCTCGGGGTTCTTCTCTTTTAACCTTGAGATCCTCTTTATACTTCGATCTCGGCGAAGCAGAAGAGGTTTCACGGCATATTTACAAGGTAAAACTTCGTTCTCCTTGTCCTTTCTACTTTTAAATGCTAAAACGAAAGTCCAAAAGGAAAATAAAACTCCAGAAAACTCAAAACTACAGAGAATTTAAGTCGGAAATCACCTTTTGAAACTGATTTTCTTTTTTGATTTCTTTTTCGTGTTCAATACAATTTTGTTAGAAAAATCCCCGCCTAAAACACAATCGATTCTCCCCCCGTTTCGTTTCGGTTTTGAATGGCCCCCCTTATGATATTACATTTGTTTGGTTTTTATCCAAGAAAAAATATTTGCTGCTCTCTCTGTTGTCTCTTTCTTTGCGTGCTTGCAGGTGAGTGGGTGGAGTTGGTAATGGCAGAGACGTGACGTGCGGCGCGGCGGTGGCAGGGAGCAGGTGGCCTAGGTGCGGCGGCTAGGGTTAGGGGTTAGGTTTTTTTTACAGTGTTTGGGTTAGGGTTTGTTTGTAATTGGGCTGAGGGTCTATTTTGGGTCTTGGGTTTGGGCTGGTGGGTTTGGGCCCGGGCAAAATGGGCTGTAACAGCTGCCCCTCTTTGCTCGTTGTCGTGTAACGAGAACAGAGCAAAGACCAAGAAAGGCCAATTTTGCCCGGTCTTGCCGAATCTTGACTTCTTCTAGTGCTTCTTTTTCTTCAAATAGCCTCCTTCCAGTCCACTATGTCTTGTTGCTTCAATCCACTCCACTGCACCTCAGAGTGTTCTGGCTTGCAGCTTCAATCTTCTTCGCAACAACTTTAAGAGGACGATATTTGTGGTTTTAGTCTGCTCCACTGCTACGTCAGGGAGATAAGACTTGATGCGATCTGCTCTACTGCAACTTCAGAGGTATAGGTATTGGCGCTTCGACCCACTCCGCAATGTCGGGGAGATAGAATTACTGGCTTCAATGTACTCCACTGTAACCACAGGGAGATAAATCCTGATGCGATCTACTCTACTATAATTTCAGAGAGATAAGATCCTTTGTTTTAATCCGCTCCACTGTAACCTCAGGGGGATAAGATCTGCAATTCTTCGGTCTACTCCACTGTAACCTCAGAGAGATAAGACCTGATGCGATCTACTCTACTGTAACTTCAGAGAGATAAGATCCTTTATTTTAATCCGCTCCACTGTAACTTCAGGGAGATAGGATTATATCTTCGATCTGCTCCGCTGTAACCTCAGGGAGATAAGATCTGCAATTCTTCGGTCTACTCCGCTGTAACCTCAGGGAGATAAGACCTGATGCGATCTACTCTACTGTAACTTCAGAGAGATAAGATCCTTTATTTTAATCCGCTCCACTGTAACTTCAGGGAGATAGGATTGTATCTTCGATCTGCTCCGCTGTAACCTCAGGGAGATAAGATCTGCAATTCTTCGGTCTATTCCACTGTAATCTCAGGGAGATAAGACCTGTATAATAAACCTAATTATGCCTAATGATTAGGATGACATGATCAAAATGAAACAAATGCTCCTAACTAGACATATGTGAATGGTGTTTGCATGAATGCAGAATTTCATTTTTTTCGAGAATAATCTCGCTTAGGTTATCACTATTCGAAGTTTATCAAGGTTTTGTGACTGATGTGCTACAACACCTTCTCGCTTGACTGATTTTCTGAAGAAACATTTAGCCAGTCTGTCCCTATTGTAAACCTCAAAGTTATATCCACTGGGACGCCAAAATTTGTACCATCATTCTCTCACAGCAATCTAAGGGTGGAAATGTGTGGCTTTTCCTCTATCCTCCTTTATCACAATTCGGGGATATAGGATCTGAACCGTTCTGGTTTCCTACACCATTCTCAAGGTGTCGTACCAAAGTCTTATGAGCAAGTGAAGGCTCTCTTTTCCGAGGTAACCTTTTCCTGTTGCCTGATGATCATTGCTTGCTTGTTCATTTAAGCTTTGTAATTAACACGACAGCTTGTCATTTTGTTCAATCAATGTTTAGACGACAAAATCTGAAAGGATAGTCTTTAATTTAGACTCTTCCTTCTTAGAGTTCCAACCTTTAAAATTGGCGTGTTCTAAACATTAGTCATGTTTCAGGTCCCTATATTATTTAGAAATTTTCCAGAGTAATGTGCAAAACCTTTTTCCTGAAAGTTTTATTAGTTCGTTAATCATTATTCCTATGCAATATGTTTGCAAAAAAAGACCATAACAATGGATAAGAATAAAGCTAGTTCTGATCATAACTCGAATAAAACATCAAAGATGGCGAAAGAAAGGTAACAAAGAAGTGGATTGAGAATGTGCGTTTTCACAAAAGGAAAGGAAGAAAGAAAGAAAATAAAATAATATATTTTCAAGAATACACCTAAGAACTAGGTGCCCCAGTTATCGCAGCTTGAGTTTCTCTGTACAAACTTTCCGCAGACCCTTCTAAGTTTGACATGTGTTCAGGAGATCTGCAATACTCTGTCAATGTTCCAAGACGTTGCATATCCTTTCTTATCGGTAAAGCAAGATCATCATATGCCCCTGATCAAAATTTGATCCGCTCAAGTCCTGATGCTCCAATCCTGCCTAATACTTGAGTCGCCCTTTTCGGGTTTTCGATTCAAGCCCTCTTTGGTCTCAAAGTGCCCTTTACGGGTTTTCACCTTAGCCTCTCCAAAGTTTGTTTTTTTTTTTTTTTTTTTTTTTAGGAAGTAAAGCGCCCTTTACGGGTTTTCACTTTGGTTCCCCTTTCTTTCATGTGAAGTATTTCTTGACGGAGTCTGCGTTTACCGGATTTGGTAAACTTTTGCCATCCATTTCACATAGGATCAAAGCTCCACCAGAAAAGGCTTTCTTTACCACATAAGGGCCTTCCCAATTCGGCATCCATTTTCCTCTAAAATCTTTTTGTATAGGAAGAATCTTTTTTAGTACCAAGTCCCCTTCACGAAATTCTCGGGGCGAACCTTTTTATTATAGGCTCGCATCATTCGTTTCTGGTACATTTGCCCATGGTGAATAGCTCTTAGCCTCTTTTCTTCTATTAGGTTCAACTGATCGTACCGAGATTGGATCCAATCGGCTTCATCCAACTGTAGCTCAGATAACACCCGTAGAGAAGGGATTTCAACTTCAATGGGTAATACTGCCTCCATTCCATAAACCAGAGAAAAAGGCGTTGCCCCAGTAGAAGTTCTAACAGATGTTCGATAGGCAAGGAGAGCAAATGATAATTTCTCATGCCAATCCTTGTAGGTTTCAGTCATTTTCCCCACAATCCTTTTAATGTTTTTATTGGCCGCCTCCACTGCACCATTCATTTTGGGACGATACGGCGATGAGTTATGATGCTTAATTTTAAATTTGCTACAAACTTCAGCTATTGTGCTATTAATCAAGTTCATCGCATTGTCGGATATGATCCTTTCAGGCATTCCATATCGACAAATGATCTCCTTCTTCAAGAATTTGCTGACTACTGCTTTTGTGACATTTGCATATGAAGCAGCCTCCACCCACTTGGTAAAGTAATCAATTACTACGAAGATGAAGCGATGCCCATTAGAAGTCTTTGGTGATATTGGCCCAATAACATCCATACCCCACATGGAAAACGGCCAAGGAGAGGTCATGACGTGAAGAGGTGAAGGAGGCGCGTGTATTTTGTCTCCGTAAATTTGGCATTTGTGGCACTTTCTGGCATGATCAATGCAATCTCCTTCCATGGTGGGCCAGTAGTACCCAAATCTCATGATCTGTCTGGCCATCGTGAAACCACTGGCGTGCGTCCCACAGATACCCTCATGGACTTCTTCCAAAATTTTCTTGGCTTCTACCGCATCTACACATCTTAACAGTACTTGATCCTTCCTTCTTTTATATAACACTTCTCCATCTAAGACATATTCAATGGCTATCTTTCTCAGAGTTCTTTTGTCATTCTCTATCACTTGATCAGGGTATTCCCGATTCTTCACATATTGTAAGATACTCCGATACCAAGGACAATCATCTTTTCCCTCCTTCTCAATATTGCAACAATTAGCCGGGGTCTCAGAGATACTCATCTGAACAGGCCTCATTGCCTCAAGTCTATTCACCTGAATCATCGAAGCTAGAGTAGCTAATGCATCAGCCATTTGGTTTTCCTCCCGTGGGAGGTAATAGAAGGTGATATCGTCAAACTCCTCAGCCAATTCAAGAACTAGTTTTCTATAGCCGATTAGCTTAGGATCTCTAGTCTCCCACTCCCCTTTGAGTTGGTATATCACCAACGCTGAATCCCCGTATACTCTCAGTACTTTGATGTTCCGTTCAATGGCTGCACGAATGCCCATAATACATGCTTCATATTCTGCCATGTTATTTGTACAATCGAAGTCCAACTTGCTAGCAACAGGATAATGATCTCCACTTGGGGATACCAAGACTGCCCCAACTCCATTACCCGTAGCATTTGAAGCTCCATCAAAATTTAACTTCCATACGTGATCCATTTGAGGATTTTCTTCAGTATTCGCCACATACATCAAGTCCTCGTTTGGAAAATCGAAATTCAAAGATTCATAGTCCTCCAAGGCTCTACTAGCTAGGAAATCGGCTATGGCACTTCCCTTTATGGCCTTCTGACTGACATATACTATATCAAATTCTGAGAGCAAGATCTGCCATCTAGCCATTCTCCCGTTCAAAGCAGTCGATTCCATCATATATTTTAAAGGATCTAACTTTGAAATCAACCAAGTCGTGTGATACAACATATACTGCCTCAGTCTTCGGGTTGCCCAGATTAGAGCACAACACAACTTCTCAATTGATGAGTACCTCATTTCGCAATCGGTAAATTTCTTACTGAGATAGTATATTGCCCTTTCTTTCTTTCCCGTCTCATCATGTTGGCCCAATACGCACCCCATGGAATTCTCCAACACTGTCAGATACAATATCAATGGCCTATCTGGACTAGGAGGTGATAAGACTGGAGTATTAGCCAAGTACTGCTTTATCTTATCGAAAGCCCTCTGACACTCTTCATCCCATTCGCCCGGATTATGTTTCTTTAAGAGCCGGAATACTGGATCACATTTCTCTGTCAGTTGTGAGATGAACCGAGCAATGTAATTCAGCCTCCCTAGGAAACCTCGAACCTCCTTCTGAGTGCGCGGGGAGGTAAATCTCGTATTGCCTTTACTTTGTCTGGGTCAACCTCGATCCCCTTTTTGCTAACTATGAAGCCTAATAACTTCCCTGATCTGGCTCCGAACATGCATTTGGCCGGGTTAAGCTTGAGCTGAAATTTCTTTAATCTCAAAAATAACCTTTTCAAGACCTGAACATGTTCTTCTTCCGTTCTAGACTTCGCGATCATATCGTCAACATAGACTTCGATCTCCTTGTGCATCATGTCGTGAAACAAAGTCACCATAGCTCTTTGATACGTTGCTCCTGCATTCTTCAATCCGAAGGGCATTACATTGTAACAGAATGTTCCCCATAAGGTAATGAATGTGGTTTTTCTCATGTCTCCAGGATGCATCTTTATTTGATTGTATCCAGAGAAACCGTCCATGAAAGAAAACAATGAATAGCCCGCCGTGTTATCTACCAAAGTATCAATGTGAGGCAGTGGAAAGTTGTCCTTTGGACTAGCCTTGTTCAAATCCCTATAATCCACACACATTCGTACCTTTCCATCTTTTTTGGGAACAGGGACGATGTTGGCGACCCAATCCGAATACTTGACCTCTTGTAAGAATCCAGCATCGAATTGTCTTTTGACTTCTTCTCTTATTTTCAACACAATGTCAGGTCTCATTCTCCTGAGCTTCTGTTGAACGGGTTTACAATCCTCTTTTATGGGCAGACGATGCACCACAATGTTAGTACTTAGCCCAGGCATATCTTGGTACGACCACGTGAAAACATCCTTGAACTCTCGGAGCAAATTAATGAGGTCTTGTCTTGTCTTTGCGGTGATTTCAGTTCCAATTTTCAACTCCTTTCCATCCTCTAGGCTCACTATTTCTAACAATTCCCTATGAGGTAGGATATGCTTATCCTCTTGTTCCATCATTCTTAACAAGTCCGGAGATGCATCATAATCTTCGTCATTTTCAAAGTCGTGGGATTCTTCTGAACACACCTCTTGCTCAAAAATAGGCTCCGTGTTTGAGGCAGCGTCACTCATGTCATTGATATCTGAAGACCTATGAAGGCATATCAAAGAATATACCAAGAATATAAATTTATGAATATGTTTGTGCAAAAGAATTACAAATGAAAGAATTATTTGTAAGACAATCAACCAAATGAAAAATATAAAAAGAAAAAAAAAAAAAAAAAAAAAGACTGATCAAGATGAACGTTGACATGTATTTCATTAAAATAATGATATTTAGGCCCAATGCCTATTTCACAAAAAATTTCGTATCGTTTCTAGGCCAACAAACAACAGGAATGTTTTGAGCATTAGTCTGAATAAGCCCTAAAGACTACAGGGATTTCTTCAGCAGTCCAATTGTTTAGCTCGCTTCCAGGCTCATAAGGGCAGATCTCCAACAAAACCCTCCTTTCCGTTGCTTCTATGGCGTTAATATAAACGTTTTCCAACATTCCTCCCATGCCGCTACCGGACACCCCACATTCAGAATGAATAAATCCTCCCGACACAAAAGATGAAGATATGTGGGGAAAGGTTAAAGGCTCATACTTAGCTTCATGTCCATTCAAACGCGTTCTCCTTCTCTCTTGTCTCTTCTCTATTTCTTTCTTCTTCTGCTTCATGTCTGGCTTGTACCCTAAACCAAATCTATCAAACTTTTCCTTCGGCATTGGTGCCTCAATCCTTCCCTGAAGATATTTTCCCAATCCTTTCCCGGGTAAGGCTCCTCTTCCTACCATCAATCGCAATCCCATCTCAGTGGTCCTGGATATTTTCGGTACTGGGATTCTATTTCCCTCCGCAATAAACATCGCGTTCACAAATTCTAACGATCGAAAAGAACATTCTAGTGCCTCATCGTTGATGTCCACATAAGGTGCATCGCTAGTCATCATTGCGATAATATCCTCCTCTGCATCTATTGTTACCAACCGATCCTCCGATACCAACTTCACCTTCTGATGTAATGATGAAGGTACTGCCCTGCTGAGTGTATCCACGGTCTCCCCAATAGACAGTTGTAGGAGGGTTTAATATCCATTACCAAGAAATCCACCTCATAAGTGACTGGGCCAATCCTTAATGGTACCTCAATTCTCCCCATAACCTCCTTTTTTGTTCCATCAAATGCCCTTACTATGCTCTGGCATGCTTTCATGTGCGAACTGTCTATTGGTAATCGACTAAGAGTGGACAAAGGTAATACATTTAGTGCAGATCCATTATCAACCAAGGCCCCCGGGAGTGTGTACCCTTTGCATCGGACAGTAACATGTAGGGCTTTAGTAGAACCTCTTCCTCCGGATGGTATTTCATCATCACTGAAGAAGATAAAAATGTCAGCACCAATATTGTTGATCAGCCGATCCAGCTTGTTTACCGAAATATCGTCAGCCACATATGTTTCGTTTAGCACCTTTAATAGTGCATTCCGATGTACTTCCGAGTTTAAGAGTAAAGCTAATACAGAAATGCGGGCTGGCTGTTTGTGTAGTTGCTCCACAACACTGTATTCACTGTGTTTCAAAAACTTCAGAAACTCCTTTGCCTCCTCTTCTTTTATTGGTTCATTTACCAATGGTTCAACTTCTACTGCTTTCCCTTTCCTCTGTTCTTTCTTCCAATTCTCTTCCCTGGACGACTCTGCTTGAGCGTCATATCTTTTTCCCTTGTGCGTGTAAAAAACTGTTTCCTGATTTCTTTCTGCTTCTTTTCCCAAAACGGTCACATTACACCCGTAATTCCACGGCACCATTTTGTTATCCCTATAAGAGAAATTTGATGGTTTCTGGATTACAATTTTCGGTGTTACCTGGGCCCTAACCTCATTACCCTTAGGGCGTGAGATAATGACCACAGGATGATTTGGAGCCTTTGTTCCCAACTCTGTCGCGCATATGCTCCTCATTTCTTTCGCATCTTCGTAAAACCTCATCTCTTTGTTATCCATCATGCTTTGAACCAAAGCCTTAAATCCTTCACATTCTTGGATTTCGTGCCCTGTTTTATGGTGAAATTCACAATAATTTCCCCTCTCATGCCCTTCCTCAGAATCTGAAATAACCAAACCTCTTTTCGCCATTTCTTTCCAGACCCGTTTCAATGGAGTTTTTACTTCAGCAATGTCAGTCTTGACTTCTTCTCCCGTACCTTCGCTAACCATATTCACCCCCTTATCTGCGTGATTAGGTAACGGATTCTTTGCGTTAGGTGAGTCGTCAAGTTTGACAACACCTAAATTGATGAGTCCTTCTACTACCTTCTTGAAGGCAGTACAATTTTCTATCGAGTGCCCAGAAATTCCCGCATGATAATCACATTGCGCGTTCGTATCATACCATTTTGGATACGGGGGTTGTAGAGGACTCAAGTAACGAGGAGCAACAACATGTGCATCGAATAAAGTTTGATACAACTCCTTGTATGACATCGGGATTGGCGTGAATTGGGGCTTTTCAGTAGTTTGCCTAGCTCCTGACTCTTGTCTTGATGATCCCTGTTGATTAGCAACCACTTTCTTTGGTTGATTCACAGTAATTGACCTACCATAAGCATTCACATTATTCACTTCATTTTCTCTTTTCCTCGGGGTGCCCTCCTATTATTTTCTCCTCCATCTATTTTTCCACTTTTAATGGCATGCTCAATCATTTCACCATTCATGATTATATCCGAGAAATTTTTTGAAGCACTTCCCAACATGTGAGTGATGAACGGGGCTTTCAAAGTGTTAATAAAAAGCGTCGTCATCTCCTTTTCCAAAAGCGGTGGTTGCACTTGAACTGCCACCTCTGCGCATATTGTCTGAAGCTTTCGTTCGATTTCTTCTCTAGATTTTGCAGAGTTATCCTGTCAGGCATCATTTCTGAGACATGATTGTACTGTCTCAGGAAAGCCTGTGCTAAATCCCTCCAAGTAGCAATTTTGGCTCGGCTCAGCTGATTGTACCACTTTGACGCTGCTCCCGTAAGACTTTCCTGAAAGCAATGTATTAATAATTGATCATTATTAATATGCCCCGTCATTCTTCTACAAAACATAGTAATATGGGATCCTGGGCAACTAGTCCCGTTGTATTTTTCAAATTCCGGCATCTTAAATTTGTAAGGGAGCACCAAGTCAGGAACCAAGCTCAGATCCTTTGCATCTATTCCATAGTTTTCAATGCTTTCTATTGCCCTAAACTTCTCTTCTATCCATTTCCATTTCTCCTCAAATTGTTTTGGAAATTCCTCCTTCGGCTTGTCCTTTTCAACCATCTCGTCAAGATCTGGGACAGCAATATTATTCGGGCTATCACTGGGATTAAAGCCCGCTCCGGGTTGAAAATTCATTGGGATTGAAGCATCGCCTTGGAACTGCTGGGCCTAACCGACACAGAGGGTCTCCGCGGATGCAGCTCAGTCTGTACTTGCGCATGAGGAGGCGTGAAACCTGGAGGATAAAGTGGTTCACCATTGTTTTCTTCTTCACTAACAATCACAGGACCTTTACCCTTATCTACTCCCTTCAATAATTGCGTCATCTTAGCCACCAGATCATTTTGGGACTCCTCCATCTTTTGCACCATGTCACGCTGAATCTTTTCTATTTGCTCTTTCATTTGCGCCTGCAACTGGTCCTGCATTTCTCTTTGAAGTCGCTCTAGCTTCTCCAACCTTTGGTCCATAATTTTTGTCTTAGCTCGGGTACCGTAATTTTGTTGGTTTTCCAGGTTAACTGAAATAATTTTATTCGATTAGGTTTTTTTAATGGTCATTAATGCATATGATGTGATGCAATGCATGAAAAGAATGCAAAGAAAAAGAGGCACTGATTCTCATTCAACTTCATTAGAAAACTTTACTAGATAAAGAGTTTCTTTACATAAAATAGACTACATATATGGCTTTGCCCTTACACTCAAAGCCTTAACCTTTCTAAGAAGCCAAGCTAACTCTCGGCCCCTGTCGGACTCTAACTCATACTTCAAACTTAATAGATCAGCCTGAACCGCTAGAGTTTGCAGATGATCAGCTACCTCGCGCACTTGAGTCACCGCCTCTCCCATAATATAATCTCTTTCTCCAATCTGCTCTTGAGACCGACGGAATTGTCTTTGCCACTGCTCATTACTTTCTTCCAGAAGCTCTATCCGGATTTCACTATTGTGCAATGCATTCTCTAGCCCTCCTATTTGTCTTTTCAATTCTTCAATTTTGTCTAAGCTCGCCCTTAATTCAACCGTAGCATTACGATTACAGTACTGGTGAAGCGATCTTTCTAGTTCAGTTATCCGGACCTTCAACTCCGTCTTCTCGTCTTGGCAATCTAGTAGACTCTTTCCCAAGGCGACTTCTCGAGCCTGAGTATCCTGGAATTTCTTTTCCCATTGATTAGCTTTCGTCTTTTCCTTCTGAATTTCTTGTCGCCATTGTTCTGGCGTTTTACCCAAGCCAGCAGCTCTTACCGACCTACGCAACTTCTTGTAATCTGTCTTCAGGCTGTCCAAATCTTCTTCTGCTTTGTTCTTTCCTTTTCTCAACTTGTTGGCCTCTAATCTTTGAATGTCCACATCCAGTCCTAACTGCATTTTTTCTTCCTCTAGTTGTTCTATCTTCTTCCCCAATTCTAAACTCCTTTTTTCGAATTCTTGTTTGATGATTTCTATCTCAGAAGGCAAAACTTGTAAGTGTTCCTCTAAAGATCGAGCAGTTTCGGAATTTGACGCCGGGATGTTGTCGTTGATCCTTTGATCACGCCACTGACCATACTCGGGGTAATTGCCGGACCCACGGCTAAGATCTTCATTCGACGAGTCTGGTTCCAGGCACTAGATATTTCTCGAACCTTCTTTTTGTAATTGTCCTCCCTATAGGAAAAATCACTATAAGCCAACCCCTGCGTTGCTGGTATGAATTGTCGTGATCTATACTGTCTTGATACGAGTAGAGGAGCATATCTGATAGCTCCCCATATTCCGAGCAGCGGAACCCAGTCAAAATCTCCGCATCGGTATAATATCTCATCAGGAATTAACCAAGGAGCCCTCCATTCAATATCCTCATCCTGGAGATTCTGGAGTATCTCTATCCATTTTTCTTCTGAAATATCATCCCGTCTTGGCGTGGCCACCAATTCTCCTAGAGGGGAGTAGCTATCGGAGAATACCCGATAAGAGACCTTTTCGACCTTCCAGAAGTGGCTATGGAACCATGCCAATAAGAGCTGCGCGCATCCAATAAACCTTCCCTCCCCTACTTTTCGACACGCATTCAGGGATCTAAAAGTTTCAGCGAGTATTGCCGGAACCGGTGTCACCCCTTTACTAAGCCGATCAAACAAATCAGATACGGCCTCGTCTATGTGTCCTAAAGCTTTGGGGAAAACCACTAGTCCATAGATACCTAAAGCGAAGACATCGACCCTTTTCTTTAAGTCCGGATGTACAAGCACCAAATCTCGCAAACTTTTCCAAGGAACACATTTACTGTCGCCCTTCTGTTGGATCCGGGCAGCGACCCACTGCTCGCTCATCCCAGTGATGTTCATTAATTTCTTTAACAACGGAGGGACACATGCAGCTCTAGAATAAGCCTTGTCGACTTGAATCTTTGGGCACCGAAGCAAGGTCGTATACTCTTCCACAGTAGGCGTCAAATCTACCTTCCCAAAAGTGAAACAACTGTAGGCAGGATTCCAAAACTGAGCAAGGGCTCGGAATAAATACTTGTCCACTTTGACACTAAGCAGATAAGGTAGGTCACCGTAGTTACAATAGAACAGCTGCTTGGCCTCAACATCCCATTGATCCCAGACTTCTTTCATTTCTCGAAGGTCATTCTGGATTACACTAATACGGGTAAAATCCCACAATTCTGACACGTACCCTTCGGTAAGACTATCGCCTTTCTCCCGTTGTGTTGTTTCAGCCCATATTCGCACAGCCGCATTATCCTCTACTTTATCAACAAACCCCTTTTCCATGATAAGCTTTCTACCAAGAAACTGAACGCGAATCGACACCTCTTTTAGAATGAAGATGCCATGCAATCACAAACAAGGTAAATTAGCATTAAACACAGAATAAGATTTAAAATAAGCGACAATAAATACAACATTCATTTAGGTAAGCACTAAAAATTTGGAATAGCTCTACTTAGGTCGGTTCCTATGGCTCATTACATGAGGTTTGGCTCTAAAGTAGGGTACCTGAACCAGCAGATTCCTCGATCCTCACCCATTATAGGCTCATACGGACCAAGTTCGATTCAGGGGATACATTTCCCTATGGCCATGCGGAGATGAAAATCTCACGAAGACATAGGTACGGATGTATCCCGGAAGCGATTCACTATCCCATGCGGAGGTGAAAACCTCACGAAGGCGTAGTTTCTCACTCCCACTTAAAAGGGTGTGACCAACGGTCATGCAATGCAATGCAGAAAAATATAAAAATTTAAAATACAAAACCTGATGAAAACTATAACTCAAAACAAATGAAATGCAATGAGAGGATCGTAAATTTAAACCAAAATTTTAACTTTCGACAAAAAGACAAAAAAATAATCAACTCGTGGCTTGACTCTCTTATTCTAAGGTCTCCCCAGTGGAGTCGCCAAGCTGTTGACACCATTTTTTTTGGATAAAACGGGGTCGACTTGGGTTTTAAAAAAATGAAACAGGAGTCGCCACCAATCCTTTTTATAAGGTGTGATTGGATCACCTCGAAAAGCGGTCGTTTTTAATAAACGGTTTGATTTTATTAAAACAACAAGTTTGGTCCGCGAAATTCAAATAAACGGGTTCGGGAGTCGGTTACACACGAGGAAGGATTAGCACCCTCGATACGCCCAAAATTGGTACCTTAGTTGATTACTTAATGTCTTAATGTCGAAAATTGAAAACTTAGAAGAATTAAAAAATACGATCCTTGTATTAAAACGTTGAAAATTTTCAGGAAAATGGGCATATTTCACATTATTCGAGAAAGAGAATCATATCCAGTAAGTTAGAATACAATGTCTCAAATTCCCAATACGTGAATGAATGCCAGAATTTTACTTATTTAAAAGATATTTTATTATCTCGAGTTTAGAAATAAATCAGGCCCAGTAAGTTAGGGCACGATCTTTTCTTAATTCCCGAGATCGTTTAAAAACTTGAGTTTGAAAAGATTCGTGTTTTTAGATTTATTATGAAAATCGAAACCCATTAAGTTAGAGTACGATCCTTTTAAATCTAAACACGGAATATTTTTTAAAACAAATTTTGTCATACGAGTAAAATAAAACACGAAAATCGTAGTAAAAAAATGTGAAAACAAATTACATTGTTGTTATACGTGGTAAAATCATAATACATATAAAAAATAAAAAATAATACGAGCAATAGCAACGATATAAAATAAATAAAAGTCATACCTACAATCATATAAAATAACAATATATATAATCAAATAAATTAAAACATTCATTCAAAATAATAACGAAAATGAAATAAATAAGTAACAAATACAATTAAATATAAAAGGATATATATAGACATAAACTAAAATATGTATATATATAAATTAGCAAAATGTATAAAGTATATTTTAATATATAAAAGAAGCGATGAATATGTATATAAAAAATATGTACATATATATGGGTGTATAAAACTATGGAATATGAAAATAATAAAATACATATAAAAGTAAGTACATATATGTGTTGAAAAATAAAAGAAAGTATGTATGTACAAATTAAAGTTTAAAAATAATGAAAATATACGTATGTATACGAATAAATACGTTAATTTTGATACATGTTTAAAAAATATATTGAAAATGTATATATGTGTTTATGTAAATTAAGATATACAAAAATATGTATGTACGTACATATAAAAATATATATATATTTATAAAATAAAAGGATATGTATGTGTATAAATTAATAGTAACATGTGTGTATATACGGATTTATAAAAAAGGGTATATTTTAAACTATAAAGATTATGTATAAATATGTATATATTTAGGAAAATGAAAATATATAAATGTATAGATATATATACATAAGTTGAAAAATATATAAACTATATAAGTATATATGTTATAAAAACAATGTATGTATATCACAAAATATATGCATGTATATGTATATGTGCCGGAACTCTAAATAAAATAAACATAAACAAATAAGTAATAATAATAATAATAAAATAAACAAAAATAATAAAGTGGCTAAAAAAAAGGGCTAAATCGAAATAAAAAGAAAATACTGGGCGAATTTGGAATGACAAAGGACGAAAAGGACCAAAATGTGACTCGCGCGAAAGGATGGAGGGTCAAAACAGAAAATATTCCCACGTGGTCCAAACGACGTCGTTCTAACAAAGCCTGAGCAGACGGTCGATGGACCAAATCGTAAGAAAGATGGACATTTAGGGCAAAATTAAAACAAATAATAAAAGGGAATAGGACCCAATTGTACGGCCTCAAAAGCGGAAGGACTGAGGGTGCAAATAACCCCTCTGGTCCAAAAACACGCGGATCCCAGGCGGTACGGGTCGGGTCTCGGGTCAGGAGCCCAAAACGACGTCGTTTTGGGGCTGTCCTGACCCTATCAAAACGGTGCCGTTTCATTAGCTGAACAAAATCAAGCCTAAAACCCTAAAATACATTCAACCACTTAAGAACAAATCAAAGGAAAAAAAAACCCTCAAGTCCTTCTCCTGCCTCATTCGGCTGAACCAAAAATAGAACCCTAACCTCCCCATTTCATTTCCCTCAGCCGAACCCTATGCTTCCCTCTTAAGTGCCGATCTGCCACCGTGAACGGCGACCAACATGCCTAAGCCTCGGGGTTCTTCTCTTTTAACCTTGAGATCCTCTTTATACTTCGATCTCGGCGAAGCAGAAGAGGTTTCACGGCATATTTACAAGGTAAAACTTCGTTCTCCTTGTCCTTTCTACTTTTAAATGCTAAAACGAAAGTCCAAAAGGAAAATAAAACTCCAGAAAACTCAAAACTACAGAGAATTTAAGTCGGAAATCACCTTTTGAAACTGATTTTCTTTTTGATTTCTTTTTCGTGTTCAATACAATTTTGTTAGAAAAATCCCCGCCTAAAACACAATCGATTCTCCCCCCGTTTCGTTTCGGTTTTGAATGGCCCCCCTTATGATATTACATTTGTTTGGTTTTTATCCAAGAAAAAATATTTGCTGCTCTCTCTGTTGTCTCTTTCTTTGCGTGCTTGCAGGTGAGTGGGTGGAGTTGGTAATGGCAGAGACGTGACGTGCGGCGCGGCGGTGGCAGGGAGCAGGTGGCCTAGGTGCGGCGGCTAGGGTTAGGGGTTAGGTTTTTTTTTACAGTGTTTGGGTTAGGGTTTGTTTGTAATTGGGCTGAGGGTCTATTTTGGGTCTTGGGTTTGGGCTGGTGGGTTTGGGCCCGGGCAAAATGGGCTGTAACAATGACATATCACAATCTCAGAGTCTCACATTACTATATCTTAAGCAATCCAAGTTCAAGGACCAAGCTGGAAATGTTGTCAAATATAGTGACTAAATAGAGCTTTATCTCATAAATGAAGGGTAAGAAGGTCAAACAAAAGAACACGTGGGACCTAAATGTACAAGTATTATTAAGTCAATACAAGAAACAAAAAATTAAATCTCCGACAAGCACGTGCTATATGTTGGAATGCCTGGCACGTGTCGATTGTTTGTTCATCGGTTCTTTTTCCTCTCTTTTTTGCTGCCTTTGGAGTCAAACCGCAAAACCGGTTGCCGCACACGGCTTCGCCGAATAAAGTTTTGGGCTTTAAATCAACAGTATTTATTTTTCTATTTTTGAAAAAAAAATTAAATTATTAATTTTTTTTTTGAAACCATGAAATTTATTAATAGGGTCAATCTCACCATACGTCCTTGAATTATAGTTTGGATTCAAATTTGGTCTTAAATTTCAAAAAAACATTTTAATTGAGTTTTTGTAATGTACAAATATCAAATCAACCAGGTCAGTTCGTTAGCCTAATTGTTAATTATGATGTTGATTGCATTTAAGATATGTATATTCAATTTTAAACACGTGTACTTATCACATGGATAAATTAGATATGATGTGTTAAAAAATTTAATGTTACTCTTAAATTTTAATGATTGTTTACACAACACGTCATGTTAAGTTGTCCATAGCCATGAAGCTAGAAACTTATTTTAGAGGGATCAAAATTGAATTATACATTTTTAAGGGTCAAAAATGTAATTTTTTTATTGTATTAACTTGTTATTTCAAAAAAAGTTAAAAGGGACTTAACCTTAGAACCATCCCTGATTGTCCGTGTAAAAGGTACTGATGCATTTAAATCTAATCAACGTGTTTTAAACATGTTCTAATTTGACAATTAAATTAATAAAATAACTTAATTTATACGATACTATTATTATAAAGATTTAAATAAATAAAATATTTTAGAGTTTAGGGACTAATTTAAATTTTAATTCTAATTAAAATTAAATATGGTGACACTTTAGATTCAAGATTTGGATAAAATAATGATATTGAAGCATGCCTGATTGAAGACTGAATTGAGACATAAATTGCAAACAAAATAATATTAATTGACAAAAGTGAATTAGTGCATTGCATGCATGCACTCAACTTACTATTATAATTAGGGATTGATGCCAAATCATGTGAATCCAATTTCATGATGGTGTGGATTAATTAAACCCTTCTTTATTTCATGTGCATGTGATTGTTGATCAATAATTAAAATAATTATTTTTTTAAATTAAGGTATTATTTATGTTGGTGTTATGAATCACGTAATTTTTTTTGAAAGTTTATGGTTATTTTTTTTAACAATATTTCTTTTAGGATCTGAACCTGAGTTATCTCATTGGGTTAATAAGTCTCTTTAACTTACTATTTATAATAGAAGGAAAATTATTTGGTCTGCTATATATATTTAGGTATTAAGCTTTTAAGGGACTTGATTGAAAAATTTTAAAAATTTAGAGGTTTAATGATTAAAATTGGTTTAGTTTCTAGTCCCTTTATTATACTAGTTTGCTTGTCTTACATTATATCCACTTCTATATGTTTTGTTGTAAAATGTGCAATGTATCAATGTACTTCTAGCCCTAATAAAATTGATTAAAATTTGCTTTTAACACTTTTATACATTTTCATAAATTTAGGTAAAATATTGAATAAATTAAAATTATTTGATTTGATTTAAAAAATTAACCAATTAAGTATATATTGAAAAAAAAATATTATTTTTAATTAATATCATAAAAATATCGAATTAATATAGATTTTAGTACAATGATATATTATTATTGAAGAATATAAAATCGTGTGTAAAAGATTATTAAAATATGTAAATATTTAATTTGATATTAAATCCCTTACACGTTTTCCCATACGTGAACATGCATGCATTTGTTGAAATTTCATGCATGTATGGTAACAACAATTTATGAATTAAATAGTGTTTTATTATAGAAAAAAAAACTATTAAATAGTTATTTTCCAAATCAATTAAATAATTAATTTCAATATATATAACTCGTTCATGTTTCTCGAGAGATGGATTATCCTAAAGTTCTTGGCTCTAAGCTCTTTTTTTTTGGTTAAAAAATTACGCATTAATTTATTTATAAAAAAATGATGATTTAGTTTAATAATATTACCTAGTGAGTAGTGACCTAGTCGAGCCAGACCAAATTAACTAAAATTCTAACTAATCCTTAATTTTTTTTAATTGTAGTTAACTAATGTTTAATTTTTAGTTAAAATTAATTTAATTAAAGTAATTAATTTGTACATAAGTGATAAAAATTTGTAATTTAATATATGGATGAAATTTTGTCATGTCACATTTAGTTATTTTTAATTTTTAAAATATAACTTAAGATACATGATAAAATTTCATCCTACTTATGGAGTTAAAAGTTTTCATTGTTAACGTATTAAATAATTATCATTTAATGAAATACCTCTAAACTATAATTTAAATTCTAAATTAGAGATAGTTCTGCGGCAAAAGATGTATGAGGACAGGTGGTGCCTTTGAGCTAAAGCGGCATATTCTTTTCTTCTAATCTTGCCAAATGGTTGCTATCCAATCTACAGTCTAGTGAGTTGTTGGTCTCTATGGAAGTTAATTGTGCAAGTTTATTTGGTATTGTTTTGTGGTGCATTTGGAAGAATAGGAATTTTCCTGTCTTTCAAGGCCTTACGTGAAAAGCTTCTGAGATTATTAAAGTCACTATTACTTGGGCGAGGCAGTTTTGGTCCACACTTAAGGAGGATCTAAATCAACGAAATATTTCCATTCAAATGTATCATTTATCAAATAATTGAGTTCACCTGCATACTGGCAGTGCTATTAATTTGATTATAGGCTATGCGTCCATTGGGTGAGTGGTGAGAAGCCACCTAGGGGAATGGATTATGGGATTTAATCACTCATTTAGAGAATGCTCAGTCTTTGATATCGAGTTATGGGGTGTTTTGAATAGCCTAACTCTATTAAAAGAACAGGGGTTAGAGAGAATTTTGACCCATACAGATAATCTCAAGGTGGTCCAAGCAATAAAAAGAGATTATTCAACTAGTTCAGTCTCCTTATTGATTAGGCGAATTTAAAAACTGTTACAATATAAAGAGTTTTGGGTAATAAAACATATCCCTAAGGAAACCAACTTGTGGAATTATATGAAGCTCTTGATAGTGATAAAACTAGTGGTGTTTTTTATATTGTTAGCCTAGCTTAAGTCTTCTCTTTTTTCTTTTTTTTTTCTTCAAAAAGAACAATATAAAAATCAAAGAGATCAATTTCAAAATATCACTATGCATTAATCAAATTCTTTCATTAGCTTACTTAGGTATATTAAATGCAATATTTTAAAAATTAAATTGGTGATCAAACTTATCAAACCATTAATTCTTAATTTAATTAGTTCGATCATCAATCCAACAATCATTAAATAAACAATTAAAATATTAATAAAATGTTAAAAATAATAAAAACAAATTCAATCACTGTTTTATCTCAATTTTCTATTTTTTTACCAATTCGAAACGATGAACTTAAAAATTAATTTAACCCCTTTATTTGATTTCGAATGCAACCGATCACATGAAATACATTTACGTACATAAATCAATTTATAAACGCATATATACCTTAAAAAAATAAACACCTCACCTAAATTTAAGTGAATTTTTGTTTTTTTTTTCCTAACATGCATGCAATAGTTACACAAGGGCTTACATTTGATCTAAAAAAATTGGTTGATACAATGCTTTGTCAATGTAAGCCAATCAAAACATTTTAAAATTTAAAAACTTCATTGATTCAATACCTAAATATAAAACCAAATAATTATAAGCAAATTTAGGTTAAAATAAAGGCAAAAAAAATATACAAATCCTCCCAAATTAAAGATAAATTTTATCCTAAACTACCCGGTCTCTAACTGGTTAAAAGCCCATAATGTAGGGAGAGAGCCATCTCACATGGCTATTCAATTTTTCAAAAGCAGACCCACCTTTCCATGGAAAGAGCCTATGCTGGTTAGGGCACGGGCCCAACTTCACAAAATCCGTGTCCGAGGCTCGGGTCATACGAGCTGAGCCTTACAAGGCTATGTACGAAAACCCGACTCCTAAACAAGCCTAATTACAACCCCCTTTTTTTTTCTCAAAGGAAGACTAATAATCATAAGGAATATATGTATATAAATCCGAAAAGAGCACGATAGATACTACACACAGCAATGAGATTACTTGGATTTCTATGCCCTTTTTGCGGTAATTTGATCCATGTTAGCGGAACTTTTGGCATGTTTAGGCCTCCATCGGGTCCTGCCTCTCACAATCTCAGCTCCATCGTCGAGTCGGAGCAAATGTTGGCAATTAAATTCACCAACATTTACTGCATTTTCCGTATTGGAATCAGACACAGTGGTCAGTGACTGCAGCACGCTGTCCCTCCCGCACTCCCTCCTATATTCCAGAGTCAAGGCGGAAAGCTCGTGACTCTCCAAGATTGGTAATGGAGCACTCTGCAACAAGTACTACCATCCGGTTAAAATGCATGTAACCAACAGACTATAAATGACTTAACTCGTGAAGATCTGAAGCAGACTTCTACCAAAATTCCAATTTCATATTAGCTTGACATCATAGGTAAAAATTAAGGTATACGAAATAAAAATCAGTTATGATTTCCATTTAATTGTTATCTTCGGATACGAAGAGGTAATGGTGAGAATGTTCAAAAGAAAATCCTTGAAATACAACCGGAGTGAGTCTACCTCAAGGATCCAGCCAATGTACTTCACATTATTGACATGCTGGTTGACATCCAAGTCGCTCCATTTAGGCTGCAAATTAGATATAAACTTTATTACAAATTGCAACGAATGAACATAACAGCAATTACAAGTGACAGACGCTGTAAGTATATGAAAGAGAAACAGGGGAAGCGGGGACTTACAGTTAAACCTTTGCACACGTGTTCAGCTGTGCTGTCATCGAGTTTCACTAGTTTCTGGCTATCCTCAGCCAGAACAGGATCTGAATTCATAAAAAAAGGTTCTATTTCCCCTCGAACCTCTTCTGGGATTTTAGATAACCTTCTAGTCAGTTTATTCATCATCACCCATACACTGCAGATCAACAAAACAAAAACAGAGGAGACTGGGATTAGTCACTCATGAAACACTGTTCATTAAAGTGCAAACACAAGGTCAGGAAAAAGTCATTAGATGTGGCCTGGGAAACCAAAATATCGATTCGTGTATCGATTGAAAACATATTAAATGCTAGCAAAACAAATTTTGAAATATTTTAGAGTTCAACAGGTTACATCACGAAAAAAAACATATGGTCATGATCCTTCCATAAACAATGACCGACCTTGTGGCTCGTGTTAAAATTTCACCAGTTTCACTATTGCTGACAAGCCAATCTCTTCGCATGCCATTCTTCCCCGATGCACTGACCCAAGTGTCGACTTGAACAACATCACCCCTGCAAGACAACAAAAATAAGTTCAATGTTCATCAATATAGACATACACCTAACGAAAATAATAATAATATTTCTATATACTCTTAATACCTCCAGAACTACTAATTTTGTGACATACAAAAAAGAACGGTGCTCCAACAAGTACATACCTTGCTAAAAGTAACTATTTTAGGCCAACTTCTTCGTTTTTATTATTATTTTTGAAACAAGCCCTAATGCCAAGCTAATATCAGTTAAGTGAATGTTATTTTCAACACCAATAACTTGCCAAGTGCTTAAAACAATATAGTGCATAGGTACCTAAATCACAATTAGAGGGGAAGTATTAACATTAACAAAAATGACAAGTTAAGGTCCCGTTCTTAGTATTAAACAGGGAATCTCATTAAACAAAGAAGCGTATCAGGTTTATCTTTCTTATGTTATTCATTGCTGGGGGCTAGCCTTAATTGTCTTCGACTTCATATCTTAACCTTTAAAAGCTTAAACAATAACATCAATCCAAGTTTTAATGAAACAAACACAAGTCCGCCAGATGTGATACAGATCATTTGTATAATACAGAATATTGCTGGAATTCAAGAACTGAACTAGTTAGTATCAAAAGATATGCCACAGCCATACTGTAGAGCAAAAGTGGCTTATCATGAATTGTTGCTATAATCATGAGCAAAAAAGCATGTCTTACCAAGTAGGATAGCGATCAACCACAACTTGCATCCGTGTGACAACCCATATTAGGTTCTTCTTGCACATCTCAGGTGTTGCACCAAAACCTTCTCCAAGCAGTCCAGCACTTCGACAATGATTTATAGCTGTTTCCTGCCAAAAAGTGAGATGTATTAACTAAAACTCAAGCTTATGCCATATCTCTACAAAAGAAACCAATAAATGTAAATCCTGTTTCCCAATGTTCATTGTTCAAACATACTAGCCAAATAACTGTAACTCTACCTGTAAATGATTCATTAGTGTCTCTATGGATGCTGTTTGATCAGCGCCTATCTCATATGATCTAATCGAGAAGTTCTGACTGAAAACAAGACCATCCTGAACAATCTTCCCTATGCCAAACGGATCAATGACCATGTCAGGCCGCCTCGGCTTCCAATCAAGCATCATCCACTGCTTCTCAGCAGCCAAGAAAATGGTTGTGATAGCAGCAAGAAGCATGCTCCAATCAGGTAACTGGTTGATAAACGTCCTAGGAGGAGGGGAACTTGCACCGTCATCGTTCTTGGAACCTTCCACGGGAGTCGTCGACGCCACAGTGCCGTTTATTTTCGGAGGTGCTTGAGCATTTGCCTTGACTTGCAAACTTCCAGAAGAAACCGATGGCTTCGACTTGATGCTTCCGAGCTTCTTGTTTTTCGAGTCAGAGGAGTCAGGTGAAGAAGTGACTGGGAAAAACGCCGATGTCACAGCAGTAGCAACCATGGTTTTTAAAAACAACTTCAATTTCGTGCTGAAATCCCTTCTTTTGCAAAATCTAAAGCTTTTTATACAAGCAGCTGGTGCATGAGCTAACAGTATCACATGTATTAAAGAATCAGAACATATCCAAAAGACGCACTAACAATAAATATAATCACATAAATCTTCAGATTTTGACTATATAGAAGATTACATATTCTATATGTTTAAAAGCAGGTTCCAATCTAATAGGTAAATAATTTCTTTCTACTTTATTTAATAAGCAGCCATAATCTAAAGAACATAATATACACGTGTTTGTTTATATTTCAAAGTTCTAGATTTATAGGGATCTATTTACAAAAAGGAAGATAGGATTAACCAGTAGCTCAAAGCAAATTGTTATGTACTAAAAATCACAGTACTTAAACAAAGAGCGTCGCATAAAGAATCTTAAATCGGCGTTGAAGAACATATGTTGCAAAATGGATGTAGAATCGCTAAAAACAAAAACAGTAATACGCTTAAAAAGTTTACAAGACGAAAAACCGGAAAATAAACTTAAAAAATGAAAGAGAAAATAGCAAACAATACAGAATGGAGCTTTGGTCTTTCTGTGTTTCATGAGAAAAAAAATACGATAAAATAAACAATAAGCTGAACTTTTTCATATAAATTATAAATTTAAGCTGCCTTTGATTGCCGAGAAAATGCGAGAAAACATTAGATCTCCTATGGCCGCCACAATCACTCGAAACCTTTCGAGAAAAAAAAACAATATAACAATACATCCTTCTCATTTATTTTCTCGGTAACTAAAGAGATCAGCATCATTTCAACCAAAAAAGCTCAGATCAAACTAAAACTGAGAAACGAAAAACTACGACCGTACCTTAACGAAGAAAAAACCGAATCAAATGATGAGAAATTTTCTCGAGAAAATGCAAATTTGCGTTTTAAGGATCTGTAAAACCCTTGTGTTCGTACCTTCTAGGGCTGGCGATCAAAGTACTGCTTTTCCTTACTCTTTTTTGTTCGCTCCCCTACCTTTTGTTTCTTCTGCTTCTTTTTTTAAAAAAATAATTTTTCTGAAATTTCGCTTCGACTTTTCTAAACGATAACTAAATTATATAAAATAAAAAAGCGAGTTCACTGCGTGGCTGGGAATCGGCGCCCAGCGACACCGTTTTATTCCGTACACATGTCTTTGAAATAGATAAGGTTAATATCATCAAGTATGGTAAAACTAACAGAGAGGCCCCTCTTAATAGAGATAGATTGTATTTTACCTTTTTATTAAAAAAATAGATAAGGTTAATATCATCAATTATGGTAAAAACGGCACTCTAAAATCAAATCAATACAAAAGTTTTTTTTTTAACCTGAATCGATAGTCGAGCCAATTAAACTATTAATTGATTGGTCCAATCGATTTATTAAAAATTCAAAAAAAAATAAGTAGTTCAACCGTCAATTCAATTTGTTTTTAGCCGATTGAACCATTTGTTTAATCAATTTTTTAATCAGTTCAACCGGTTCATATCAATTCCCGATCAGATCAATTCAAAGTCACCTTACAAACCAATCCCTCAATTGATTACTTGCCCAATCAGTTCAGTTCAATTCAAACAACATTATACAAAAACACAATGAATGAAAAACCGAACAAAACATTAAGGAATCTAGACAAAATATATACATGACATATACATATGATAGGATTAAAGACCCACGCATCAATTACATATAATGATATTCGAACCTAAACGCTAAACTATTCTAAAAAAAAAAGAGGTAAAGTAAAATGACTTCTAAACCTTATTTATCCCATTATTTATTCCATGGTTAAAATAGTTATAAGTGTCTGTATTTTTTAAATTTTAGAATTTAATCTCTTTAACTTTTAGACTTTACAATTTAGGTTTAATTGTTAACGCTATTAATTTTTTTATTATATTTATTAGTGTAACATTTTAAAATAAAAAAAAATTACTCGCTTAATAATTATATAATTATAAAAAATAGTATTATAATGAATTTGAATTTAACTAAAATATTATGAGTGTTAATAAATAAATATAAATTTTGAATTACAAAAAATAAATGGAATAAATTCGTAGAGATATTTATATCATATTTTATCCTTAATCTTACGTTTTGGAGAATAATTGAACAAAATTTCATGTTTCTAACTTAAAATGAAAATTGACGCAAATTGTTTTGAAAATACGTATGATAAATCGTCAAGCATTTTGCATTTGTTTTTATTTTATTATAAAATTATGATGAAAATTTGATTTGGAATTTGAAAGAGTAGTTCAACTACTTGAAATCGGCAGGGATTAATGATATTACATAGGTGGTTTGCTTTTAGAGTGATGTTACGTATAGTTTTTTTCTACAATGTGTACAGTTATATTATATTATAGGTTAAATTACTTTTGGAAACTTGAATTTGACAATTATTTTTAAATTGGGATTTAAATTTTTCTATTTAAATTAGTCCTTAGACTAGACTATTGTTCCCTTATTAGAGCTTGAACTTTTTTTTTGTCTAACTTAGTCCATTATATTTCATTGAAAAACTTAAAGTTCAAATTTCAATGTATGGATAATTGTCAAATTCAATCCTCAATATAAGAACCGTTACTAAGTTCAAAAGTTAATTTGGAAAAATAAATAAATTCAAACCCAATATAAGAACAATTATCAAATTCAGAGACTAATTTAAACAATAAAAAGTCAAGCCCAATACGAGATTATTATTAAATTCAGGCTCTAAATAGTTCTTTCTGTAATTCTATACTTTATAAAATGCATTTTGAGAATTCTAATTAAGCCTTATAAAAGTTTTAACAATTTTAACTAAACTTTATAAAATTTTCAAAACTTCTCCTTAATCTTTTTGCAAAAATTTTTAACTATATCTTTAAATTATTGAAAAATCTCACTAAATTAATCCTTAAAATTTTGAATAAAATAAAATAAAAAAGTCTCAAAATTTAATGTCACCTTTCATCATTGCATGACATGTTCATCTAACTACTTGTAACTTAAACGAAACTTAAATCTTTATATTTGAGGAGTAAATATGATATAAATCTGGATCAAATTTAAGGGAAAATATTTGGTACATTATCAATATAATTTTTAGATTTCACGGGTAAGATTAGGGGTTGACAAATACCTATAAATGTATAATAAAATATAAAAAAATTTACACATACTGAATGTGAAATAAAAATTCCAACACTAATGTATTAAATACTAATCCCGAATTTTCAATAACATTTTCATATTTTAAATTAATATAGTATTAATCAATTAAATCTCTTTATAAAATTAATATTTCATTTTCCAACTGAAATGGAAACTGAGGCAAGTTGTTTTGAAGTTGCTTGTTGCAATTCTATTGTGCAAAGCTTTCCAATTCCAAATTGGAATTTGCATTGTTTTTATTTTATTATAAAGTATGATTAAAAAGTTGATTTGAAATCTGAAAGAGTAGTTAAACTACATGAAAATGTGCTGGTATTAATGGTGTCCGACACGTTTAACTTCAATCCTTTGGCAAGGTTTTGACTTTATCACATCTGTTTATATTTATTTTAGTTTTCTTTCACTACGGTGCATGGGTTAATAGTATAATTTAATTGTTTTTAATTAATAATATATTTAAAAAGTAAATATATTATAAATAAATAGATTTAATTAGTATGTATAATTGAGGAAAAATTTTGGCATTGTAATTAATTTTATTTAGTTGTTCATTTTTAAAATTAATAAAAATTAAATTATAATGATTTTTTTATATGAACCAATTTATCTTGTATCAGAATTAAGTTAAATATATTGTTTTTCCGTTTAATGTCAAATGTTGTTGAAAAGTCAACAAAGGTAGGAAGCAACTTGTTAAAAAGGTTGAGCAAGTTGCACCGAATGTTGAAAAGTTGAATGGGATAATTGCAATTTTGGTCCCTAATTTTTTAGGCCATTTGCAAGTTAGTCCCTGAACCTCAACTATAAATAGGCCTTTTCATTTTTCATTTCAACCATCCCAACCAATCTTTCTCTCTTAGTTTTCTCTCTTCTCCCATTTGAGAATTCTTAAGGAATTCTATTTGTTTGTAATATTTTGGAGATAGTAAAGTTATCATCTGGTGTTAGTGCCCGAGGACGTAGGTATAATTTACCGAACCTCGTTAAAACTCTTGTGTTCTTTTTTGTCCTATTTTTCTTTCAATATTTGAGGGTATAATAGTAGTATTTAATTGTGCTATTAAATTACTATAGAAGGGATATTCTGACTAAGGAAAGACTTGGTATTTAAGAGATCATTGTGATCCACCTCTCTTCCCTGGGAATTGAACTTTGTGTGATTTTTTAGTACAATAATTTACACGCTTCCGACCCTATTGGAACAACAAGTGGTATCAAGAGCCGAAGGTTAATCGTAGTATGCTCTGTGGTTGCAGTTTAAACTGATCTTCCACATCAGAAAAGATTTCCTTAGGTATATATTGAAAGATTATGGAGAAAACGGTCGGTGTAGGAGCTTCAACATCGTCCATGTGGACAAGACCGACAATTGCAAATGCAAGATTGGCCGTGGAGATCTTTGATGGCACGGGCCATTTTGGTATGTGGCAAAGTGAGGTTCTAGATGCCCTTTTTCAGCAGGGTCTAGACATTGCCATTGATGAAGAGAAACCAGATGATGTACAGGAGAAAGATTGGAAGGCGATCAATCGGTTGGCATGTGGCACAATTCGATCATGCCTTTCTCGAGAGCAGAGGTATGCTTTTTCAAAGGAGACTTCTGCAAATAAGTTGTGGGTGGCACTTGAAGAAAAATTTTTGAAGAAAAACAGTCAAAATAAGCTCCACTTGAAGAAAAGACTGTTTCGCTTCACATACGTCCCAAGTACTACAATGAATGATCACATCACCAAATTTAATCAGCTAGTCACTGATTTGCTGAATATGGATGAGACATTCAAAGATGAAGATTTGGCTTTGATGTTGTTGGGGTCACTTCCTGAGGAGTTTGAGTTCCTAGAAACTACTCTACTTCATGGCAAGAGTGATATATCTCTGAGCGAAGTCTGTGCGGCCTTATACAGTTATGAACAGAGAAAGAAGGACAAACAGAAAAACTCAATCAGAGAGACAGAAGCTTTAGTAGTCCGAGGTCGTTCATACACTCGGAAGAAAACTCAAAAGGGGAGATCAAAGTCAAAGTCCAAACTCGGGAAAGATGAATGTGCCTTTTGTCATGAGAAAGGCCACTGGAAGAAAAATTGTCCAAAGCTGAAGAGTAAGGGAAAAGCTGCTGTAGATGCTTGTGTTGCAAAGCATGATACCAGTGACTCTGAACTATCACTAGTTGCATCATCATCGTCGTTCCACTCAGATGAATGGATATTGGATTCGGGTTGTACCTATCATATGTCCCCTAATCGGGAGTGGTTCTCTGATTTAGTAGAACTAAATGGAGGAGTTGTTTATATGGGCAATGACAATGCCTGTAAAACTGTTGGGATAGGTTCAATCCAATTAAAGAATCAAGATGGATCAACCAGAGTTCTGACTGATGTTCGGTACGTGCCCAGTTTGAAGAAAAATCTCATCTCATTGGGAGCCTTGGAAGCCAATGGTTCAGTTGTTACTATGAGAGATGGGATTTTGAAAGTGAGATCTGGCGCACTTGTGATATTGAAGGGCATCAGGAAAAATAACTTGTATTACTACCAAGGTAGTACAGTTATTGGAGCAGTCGCTGCAGCTTCCGGTAACAAAGACTTGGACTCAATGCAGTTGTGGCATATGAAGTTGGGACATGCCAGCGAAAAATCCTTGCAAATTCTGGCAAAGCAAGGATTGTTGAAAGGTGCAAAGGCTTGCAAATTAAAATTTTGTGAGCACTGTGTTCTGGGAAAGCAAAAGAGAGTGAAATTCGGCACTGCTATCCATAATACAAAAGGTATTTTGGAATATATTCACTCAGATGTGTGGGGGCCTTCCAAAACACCTTCGTTGGGAGGAAAACACTACTTTGTTACTTTTGTTGATGACTTTTCCAGAAGAGTTTGGGTGTATACCATGAAAACTAAAGATGAAGTGCTTGGAGTTTTTCTTAAATGGAAAACTATGATCGAAAACCAGACTGGCAAGAAAATCAAGCGGCTTAGGACGGACAATGGAGGGGAATATAAAAGTGATCCGTTCTTCGATGTGTGCCAAGAGTATGGTATTGTTCGACACTTCACAGTTAGGGATACACCACAACAGAATGGAGTGGCAGAGCGTATGAATCGAACATTGCTGGAGAAAGTTCGATGTATGTTGTCCAATGCTGGGTTGGGCAAGCAATTTTGGGCTGAGGCTGTGACATACGCTGGCCATCTTGTTAATCATTTGCCATCATCTGCATTAGAAAGAAAAACTCCTATGGAGGTATGGTCTGGAAAACCGGCTACAGATTATGATTCCTTACATGTGTTTGGATCCACTGCATATTACCATGTGAAGGAGTCAAAGTTAGATCCGAGGGCAAAGAAAGCTCTCTTTATGGGAATCACTTTTGGAGTGAAGGGATTTCGTCTTTGGTGCTTAAGCACAAAGAAAATGATCTGTAGCAGAGATGTTACCTTTGATGAATCTGCCACATTGAAAAAGGTAGCAGATAAAGATATTCAGACGAGCAATACTCCACAGCAGGTGGAGTGTACTCCAAAACAGGTGGAGTTTGAGCAGATGGGGATTTGCCCAGTTAATAAGTCTAATTCTCCAGCCACAATGGAGGAATTAGAGGTTGAAGAGGTTCTGACCCAAGAACCACTAAGTACACCAGAACCAGTTGCAGTTGCAAGGCCACAGAGAGAAATTCGTAAACCTGCTCGATTTACTGATATGGTGGCCTACGCCCTTCCCGTTGTTGATGATATTCCTATCACTTATCAAGAAGCAATGCAAAGCTTAGAAAGTGATAAATGGAAAAGCGCCATGGATGAAGAAATGCAGTCTCTCCTGAAGAACAATACTTGGGAGTTGGCGCAATTACCGAAAGGTAAAAGGGCAATCGGATGCAAGTGGGTATTCGCAAAGAAAGATGGATCTCCTAGCAAGAAGGATATTCGCTACAAGGCAAGATTGGTAGCTAAAGGCTACGCTCAGAAGGAGGGAATTGACTACAATGATGTATTTTCCCCTGTTGTGAAGCATTCCTCCATTAGAATTTTGTTGGCCTTGGTAGCACAGTTGAATTTGGAGCTAGCTCAACTTGATGTTAAGACGGCTTTCTTGCATGGTGAGTTAGAAGAGGAGATCTATATGACTCAGCCCGAAGGATACACAGATGCTGGTGGTAGAAATTGGGTTTGTAAGCTGAACAAATCGCTATATGGATTGAAGCAATCCCCGAGGCAGTGGTACAAGCGATTTGATAGCTTTATGAGAAGGCAGAAGTACACAAGAAGCAAATATGAAAATTGTGTATATTTGCAGAAGCTGCATGACGGATCTTTCATTTATCTACTCTTGTATGTTGATGATATGTTAATCGCTTCGAAGAGCCAAAATGAGATAGATAAGCTGAAGGCTCAGTTGAATCAAGAGTTCGAGATGAAAGATCTAGGTGAGGCCAAGAAGATTCTCGGCATGGAGATAAGTAGAGATAGACCGAGAGGCAAGCTCTGTTTAAATCAGAAGCAATATCTGAAAAAGGTATTACAATGTTTTGGTGTAAATGAAAACACAAAACATGTAAGTACCCCACTTGCTTCTCATTTGAAACTTAGTGCTCAATTATCTCCGAAGACTGAAGATGAAAGAGAATATATGGCGAAAGTCCCATATGCTAATGCAGTTGGGAGTTTGATGTATGCGATGGTGTGTACGAGGCCTGACATTTCACAAGCTGTTGGAGTTGTGAGCAGGTATATGCATGATCCTGGAAAAGGACATTGGCAAGCTGTGAAATAGATTCTACGGTATCTTCGAAAAACCGTAGATGTTGGTTTAATTTTTGAACAGGATGAAACACTTGGTCAGTTTGTAGTTGGATATGTTGATTCCGACTTTGCTGGTGATTTAGATAAACGTCGTTCAACTACGGGGTATCTGTTTACTCTTGCGAAAGCCCCAGTGAGTTGGAAGTCTACCTTACAGTCTACAGTAGCTGTGTCTACTACAGAGGCAGAATATATGGCAGTTACAGAAGCTGTTAAGGAGGCTATTTAGCTTAATGGATTATTGAAAGACTTGGGAGTTGTTCAAAGTCACATTAGTCTATATTGTGACAGTCAGAGTGCTATTCATTTAGCGAAAAATCAAGTCTATCATTCAAGAACCAAGCATATCGACGTAAGATATCACTTTGTGCGGGAAGTCTTTGAAAAAGGAAAAATTCTACTTCAGAAGATTCCGACAGCAGATAATCCCGCAGATATGATGACCAAGGTGGTAACAACAATCAAGTTTAATCATTGTTTAAACTTGATTAACATCCTGAGAATTTGAGCACCTTTAGGTGTATGGCGCTCGAGAGCGCATTTGGAGGCACTACAAAAGATAGCTTTATCGAATTTGGGGAGTTGAAGGAAGTATGTGAAGATGTGATTATCCTAATCAAATCTTCAAGGTGGAGATTGTTGAAAAGTCAACAAAGGTAGGAAGCAACTTGTTAAAAAGGTTGAGCAAGTTGCACCGAATGTTGAAAAGTTGAATGGGATAATTGCAATTTTGGTCCCTAATTTTTTAGGCCATTTGCAAGTTAGTCCCTGAACCTCAACTATAAATAGGCCTTTTCATTTTTCATTTCAACCATCCCAACCAATCTTTCTCTCTTAGTTTTCTCTCTTCTCCCATTTGAGAATTCTTAAGGAATTCTATTTGTTTGTAATATTTTGGAGATAGTAAAGTTATCATCTGGTGTTAGTGCCCGAGGACGTAGGTATAATTTACCGAACCTCGTTAAAACTCTTGTGTTCTTTTTTGTCCTATTTTTCTTTCAATATTTGAGGGTATAATAGTAGTATTTAATTGTACTATTAAATTACTATAGAAGGGATATTCTGACTAAGGAAAGACTTGGTATTTAAGAGATCATTGTGATCCACCTCTCTTCCCTGGGAATTGAACTTTGTGTGATTTTTTAGTACAATAATTTACACGCTTCCGACCCTATTGGAACAACAAATGTTTATTAGTTTTTATATTATGCGTTTAGTCATTGTACTTTTTAATTTATAAAATTACAATCCTGTCTCAGAATAAGAGTTGTTAAATTCATTAGGTTAATTTATGTTTTCGATTTGATCATTATTTATAGTCTCTAAATTTTTCAAAATTTGAAATTTCAGTATTAACTCAAAATTGTAGTCATTAAATCAATTGATCAAAATGACATGATTTTTTTGGTGTGTACTATGTGAAAAATAGTAAGTTGGCGTTACGCTACACGTATGATAATATGTTTGCGACATAAATTTAGAAATAATATAATTTAACTTAATGAATTTAACAACTATAATTCAAGACAACATTGAAATTTTAAATTTCTAAAAACACAAACATTAAAAATGATCAAATTAGAATATTATGTCTAAATCTACAACTTACACGTAATATAAAGACTAAAGGTGTTTATGAACTGGACAACTCGACGTGACAAATATTAATCTAAATTGATCTGATCCAAGATCAACTTGACCAAAATTTTGAACTAATTGACTAGTCTATGTATAGGCGTTCATGGCCTGAGCCTATTCAAGTTCGGATCGGGCCCATGTTTTGATATTAGTATACTTTATGTTTGTTCAAGCCCAAATTAATTTAAAATACAGACCTATGATTTTACCCAAACTCGCTCATAATTGTAAATGACTAACATAATATATTGCTTTTAATTTAGAATTTTAAATAGCTTTCCTTTTATTATTTTGTAATTTAGAAAATTTAACATAAATTTGCTTTATGTTTACATAGTATTGTACTACTACATATTTAATTTTGTGTGAAATAAATTGCATAATATAAAAAAATAAAATAAAAAAAATATATTAAAAAGTATAAAAACAAGCTACGCTTTAAACGTTGAAATTTAGTATTGACCCATATTTTAAATAGATCTATTTTTTTTTAAGTTTAAGACTTTATAATATTGTCCAAACCCTTTTATATTTTGAGCAGACATTTGGGCTTTGCCTAATAACTTGACCTAAAAATATATATATATATATATATATAAAAGAAGTTAGGCATTGTATGTTAAATGAATTTAATTTTTAACCTAAACTTTAGCTTTATATTTTTGTCAAAAACCTTAAATTTCAAACAGATCTTCGGGCTTTAACATATAGCCCAACCCAACCCAAAACAAAATAAAAATATATTAAAGATGAATAAAACAGGATAGGCTTAAACAGTTGAAGCCCAATCTCGACCTAGATCTAATTTTTTTCTCACATATTTCGGGCAAAACTTCGGGTTTTGTCGGATAACATGACCAATTGACCATGGACCAACGAGAAAATTTAACCAAAATGTTTTGAGTTTCTTTAACGGTGTCGTTCGCAACGTTCATTTCACAGTTTCCCTCCCCCGGCAATCCATCCATCTTCCATCGCGCCCCCCCCCGCCCCCCAATTGCAAGCTTCGCCGGCGGCACTTCAATGGCCAGCTGCTGCACTGCTAAATTCCGATTCTCAATCTCATCTTGCCGCGCCGCCCGGTCCTCTCGGCCGTTTCCCGCCAGTTTAATGCCTTCATTTCCGCTCTTTCACTCTCCTTTCTCTCGCCCAATGAAACCCACAAATCTCCGTTCTGTCTCAGCTTCGGCCGCAGTTTCTGCCGGCGCCGCCTCTACCACTCCCACTTTCTCTTGGGACGACGTCGTTCGCGTCTCTCAACCCGAGTTTAACCCCAACGATTCGTCCAATCTCAGAGGCCTCTTCGATAAAACCAAAGCTTGCAACCGCGGCGCTGTGAGCATCTCCCTCACCTTCTAAATTCCAAATTCTATATAAAACTTTTTCTTGGCAACCAAACAGAAATTATTTATTTATTTATTTTCAATTTGGGTTGTTCGTTTGTAAATACAGGAATTGCAATCTGAGTTCCTTCCTTTTGTTGTCGAAGACCAAATTGTTGGCTACATACATAAAGGGTGAAATCTTTTTATGCTTTTCTTTATTTCTAAGACTTAATTATTAGACTAATGTGAATTAAAAGAATGTGTTAGCTAGGCTAATTATAATATTTTTTGTAATTAATGTGCAGTTTTGCCGAAAATTTAAGGAGTTTTGAGGATGTTTTTATATTATCTAAAGATAATTGTGATGGAGGTAAAGTAATGTTGCACCAATCATTAAAATCGGCCGATGATCGAACTAGAGCTGTAAGAGAAGTGATCAAATGCTTAGCTGAAAATGAATTGATTCCAGGTATAAGGAATGAGGTACTGCTTGAAATTGAATGTAAGGAATTAGAAGTTGATTTATTACGATGTTATCGTCTTTTTTGTGTATTTGCTTTTAAAATGCTGGAAATCAATTGCCCTTTTCTCTTTAGGGTCTCTAGATGCCTATTTTCCGATTAAATCGATCAAAGGTCCTTGGAGTTTACATTTTCTTATAGGGATTTTATTTTATGGAATGATTGTTTTATTATTGATGTTAAACAGTTGTTCCCTGTGACATCGTCGTATGGTGCCCCGGTTTTTTTCTCCCTTGAGCGTGCCGCTGTACCTTATTTCGGAATAAAGGTGTGTTTTTCCCTATAGGATTTGCATATCGGGATGCTATCACCTATCTTCCATTACTGAAACTTTCACAATATTAGAAGCTGAAATGTTTCTTTTCTGAATCCATAGGCTTATGGTGTTCACATGAACGGATATGTTGAAAAAGACAAGCAAAAATTTCTATGGCTAGGAAAGAGGAGTCTCATGAAGTCTACTTTTCCCGGAATGCTTGATCATCTAGTTGCTGGAGGACTGGTTTGTAAAAACTTGCTTCTTTACCAAGTTGTAGTTCTAGAACTGTTAACATCCGCGAGTTATCTGTGATGAAACAAACTAAATGTGCATAACAAGGAAAAATTTTCATATTAAAGGACGAATCCGAGTATCCGACTTTATGTTTATAATGAAAGTCAAGAAGATGGTTCAATCTATGGAGTTTCTAATAGTTTCAGAAAAGTGGTGAAAGTGTTCTTTTTTTCTTTATGTCGCTTTTTATCATGTAATACAATTACGACAATTTGTAACTTATTTGACGGTGAAATTTTTTGGTCTTTGGTTATAGCCTCATGGAATTGCTTGTGGGGAGAATCTTATCAAGGAATGTGAAGAGGAAGCCGGAATACCAAGAACCCTATCCAGTAGGTCCGTATTTCGTTTTATTATAAATATTAATATATCTTACATATCCTATATCGGCTTGGAAGTCGAACCTCGTTAGGTCGATATCTATGGCTTGATGCAGTTTATTTTGATCGGCATATATTGAAAGGCTCTTAACCGATTATGTTCCTCATACAGAGCTATATCGGTTGGTGCTGTTTCATATTCAGATATCGATGGGCACAGATTCAAGCGAGATGTTCTATTTACTTATGATTTAAAACTCCCCGAAAGTTTTGTACCAAATAATCAAGGTAAGTACATCAAAGCACAATTCTACCATCTGTTGAAACATACACTAGACAAAAGTTTCAAATTTTGTTAATATGTTAAATTGTTTCGGAGATTTTTATCAGACTAGTAATACTTCGAATGAACTTATCTCACCTTTGATGGGACTTTCATGACTTAATACATACATACATATATATATGGCAGATGGAGAGGTAGAAAGCTTCAAGTTGATCCCTGTGAAACATGTTGCTAATATCATAAAAAGGACAGATTTTTTCAAGACCAATTGCAACATCGTCATAATCGATTTCCTGTTCCGACACGGGTAACTTTCTTCTTTATTATATTTACAATTTGTACGCACACTCGAGCAAAAAACAGTGCTCCTTGCTTTGTGTTCCTACACATTTATGTTTTCTTGTCTCTAATGTTTATTGCAGGTACATAACTCCCGAATGTTTTGGATATTTGGATCTTCTTCAAAGTTTGAAGAGAGGAGATTGCTCGTAAATATACTTAAAAAGGTATATAAAAATGATAGCCATATTCTTCTTTATTAATATTTGGATGTTTCAAGCTCAATTTGTTTAGTTTACCTCTTAATTTTTTGGTTATATAGATTAATTACAAAAGAAGTTTTAAGATCTGAAAACTCGAACTTAATGTCATAATTAGATGAACGTACTAGATTAAACACAGAGTTATTCTCGATTTCCTTGTTAATACTTCACTTCCCTGTAATTTTATGACAGACATGTCTTCCATCAATTACATATTTATATGAATAAGGTGTAATTGAGCCGAACCGAGCCCGAATATTGGCAAGCTTGAGCTTGACTTGCAATTTGGAGTTGGATACTTAGCTTGAAATATACTCAAGTTACTTGAGCTCAATTAAATTCTTTATAAATTTTGTACTCAAGCTCGAGGTTGGCTTGATAATTAAGTTTAGGGTTAATAATACGTATCAAGGGTAATAATGTAATATGATAATAAGATATATAAAATATATATTAAAAATGAAATACTCGATAAAGCTCGCGAGCTGTTCGGGGCGAGTGTTATTACAAAGCTTGAATTCAACTCAATTGATAGCTCGAGCTGCTCGAGGATGAGCTTGGTTCGATAATTACCAAATTGAGTTGGAGTTTTTTTCAAATCGAACTCGAGTAGCTCGATTATATTTGATATATATATAACCAATGTATCCATCATATATATATAATCATTACTGTAATAATAATATTGTAAATAGATTGTTGTAGACTTACATATAAGCAATAAAAGGCGAAAGATTGGCGAGCCAGCGATCTCCGAGCTGCTTGATCATATCTGAAATACCTGCAAGTAAAAACAACCATAAGAAAGAGGCACGAGCAATTCTAGATACGACATATGAATACATGAACGTGTTACAAGATTCATATAACATGAATTATTATTATTCATCCTTTGAACTGTTATACCCTGCATTCATTGTTCATTTCTTCTGCAGTTTTCTTGACATGGTTTGTGACCAAATGAAGCATGGGCTCGAGAACTAACCGGTTACTTTCCAGGGATGGCAGGCATTAGTAGGTTCGGAATCCGGGTTTAATTCATATCACCATAAACTTTATGTTTAATTAATAGTAATTATCTTTTATTACTATTTAAATTTTTATAAACAGAATAAATAAATATTTAAAAACAATTAAATCTAGTTATAAATAAATCTGTATGGAGTTGGGTTTTCTTCTCTTTTTTTTGCCAAAGGGCTTTCTTAAGAACAAAGAAACCAACACAACTAAATGAAATCCCTTTTTAAAGTACAAAGCCAAAAACAAGAGCAAAGCTGAAGAGAAAAAAAAAATTATCCCCTGTTTATAGTTTTTTTTTTTTTTGGTTTCTAAACTTTCACGCGGTAATTTTTTAATTTGGATTCTGTTAAGATATGCGTGAAAATTTGTGTCATGTTATTATTTGAATTACAATTTCAAATATTATGTAATTAATACTTTTTACAGAATCAAAGTTTAAGTATTGGAAAGTTGTTGTGAAGTTTTTATAATTGTATAATCATATTAATGATAAATTTAGGTAAGAAAAAGGTTAACAAATGGACTAGGATTTCAAAATTGAAAACTAAGAATGTTTAATTTTTTATTTTTGCCGTATAATGACTAGATTTTAATTTTTATTCAAATATAGTGATTGGCAGTAGACTTTGACCTCGTGTTTTTGGGTTAATTTCATTAGAGGTATCCAAACTATATCCAAATTCTAAATTAATCTCCAAACTTTAAAAAATATTCTAAATGACTATTTAAAGAATCAGTATCATATCAATCAAAATTTTCCATCAACTTGAATGCTAAATTACATTTAAAACTCGTGGATCTGGTAGCATAAATAACTTAAATCTATTATGTCAAACATAGTGTTTTTAAAATTTGTAGGGGCTATTTTTTTTTTGTTATGACCATGACACTTGAGGTTTCAATTAAAATATGTTAAAAATTGAGAACTAATTTTGAATTTCAATTATAGCTTGAGAGCGTCCTTTGCAATTAACTCCTAATTTTTAATGTGTTAACAGTGGAAAATTTAATTTATAAAAGAATTATTGTATATCTTCTTTTCCTAAAACAAATACTAAAAAAAGATTTTAATGGTAAAAATATAAAGTAGGGTAAACTACACTCATAGTCACTCAAGTATTAGGAAATATACACTTTAGTCACTTAATTATGAAATATTATAATTTGATCACTTAATTATTTGAAATTGATCATTTAATTATTTAAATTGCTCATCTGGTAATTTGCTAACGGGCATCAACATGGCAGTTAAGTTGCTATTCCTCAAATATATTTGGGTAAGTTACATCGTACCCTTGTTGGCAGTTATGCCATCGTTGGCAGTTATGCCACTAATAATCGATTAAATAACAGTGTAGTTTACCAAAATATATTTGCATAATAGTGAGTAGTGACTTAACATCTCACATTGACAGCCATTAACAAATTAGCAGAGTAGTGACTTCAATGATAAATTTCAAATAACTGAAAGATTAAATTGTAATTTTTCATAATTAGATGACAAAAATGTATATTTACTAATAATTAAGGGACCATAATGTAGTTTACCCGTAAAATAAAACCCAAAAAAAAATCCATAATACCGTCAAAAAGGGCAACTGCACGGCGACAAAGCCTTTCCTCTTTTCTCACTTTTGTTCCGAAAAAGTAATAATTAATTAACATTAATTAATTAAATCCCGAATTTCTCTCTTTCTAAATTCTCTCTTAAATATACTCATTAAATCAATAAAAAATTACAGCAGCCATTTTTTTCTCCTAATTTTCTTCTTCTTCTTCTTTTTTTCTTTAGTTCTTAGCTGTACCGTAGCTTCTTACGAACACACCATTTCAAAGATCTACAAATTTATATATATATATATATCTATTTTTTCATATGATTCTTTATATTTAATTTCGTGTGTTTTCTTAAATAATTTCTCTATTAATTGTTTTTACAAAATATTCTTGGCGTTGGATCGGAATTGATTCATTTAAAAGCCTCGTTTAAAGTTTAAGACAAGCTTTTGCTTTATTCTCTTTGATTCGAGGTAAGTCCGTTTTTTTCCTTTTTCTTGGTGTAAACTTTTCTAGGGTTCCAAACACGTCCTTATTTGATGTTTTTCTGATGTTTTGTGGTTTTAAGTTGCTTTGCTTGTTCAGATCCGTGGCTTTTGGTTAGTTGAATTACTATTGTGTTGTATTTTTCTCTAATTTGTTTGATTAGCTGGAAACTTTTTGATTGTATACTTTTGCTTAATCAGTGTAATGATAATAACGTAGAAGACGCAAATTTGGAGTTAATTTGATTTGAAATCTGAAATTAATTAATTTTTTTGTGTGTGTAAATGATAATTTGGAGAAATTTCATGTCGACTTACTAAATTTTTAACTATTTTTTCATTTAAAAAAATAATTTCTATTTTGGCCTTTATTATCCTGATATAGGAAGTAAGTCATGGCGAGTCGAGTGAAGCAAGACGAGAGAAATGAACGGATAATTCGAGGTCTTCTAAAACAACCGGAGAATCGAAGATGTATTAACTGCAATAGTTTGGTATGATTTTCTTGTTTATGTTTTATCCTAGGATTGTAGTCGGAGAACTGCATTGGATATTTGATGATTACACTGTTGTCTCCTGCATTAGATTGATGAAATAAAACTACATTAGGTTGTATATTTTGAATACTGTATTTTAATTTTTTTACAATTAGAAAGCCTGGTTAATGTTATGATGGTTGCTTGAATCTCCACTCTTGAACTTTTGGGGGAGTGTTGATTGTTTGATAAAATATTGTTCGAATATCCTTCATATAATGTTGCTTCCGAATTTTCGAAATTGAAATATGTTTTTCTTGCAACATTTTCCTTGTATGAAATTGAGTGTGATATCCCTTATGTGTAAATATGGAGTGCATTTACTTTCTCTATTACAGTTTTGCTATTTGCTAACTTGTCAGTTGAGCAGGGACCTCAATATGTTTGCACAAACTTCTGGACATTTGTTTGCACCACCTGTGGTGGAATACAGTAAGTATTCAGAGTTTTCTGGCACATGAAGATTTATTTACTTTTTGGCTGCTGATTAACTTATATCCAAGACTTCATTGCCTTTGTAATGGTAGTCGATTTACTAAAACTGGCTCCTGGTTTTAATTTTTTCCAGTCGGGAATTCACACACAGAGTTAAATCAGTATCGATGGCTAAATTTACTTCTCAAGAAGTTACTGCTCTTCAAGAAGGTGGAAATCAGGTAGAGATAAATTCCTCTCCCTTCTTTTTATACTTGTAATTTTCCTCTCACTATGATGTTCCAGCTCTCATTTTTTCCCTCATTCCTTTCACTTACATTCAGCGCGCAAGAGAAATCTATATGAAAGAATGGGATCCTCAGCGTAATTCTGGTCCTGACAGCAGGTTATCACTCGAATATCCAATCTTTATTTTGTACTTTTATTAGTTTCTTTGTGTCTTGAGTCAAAATTTTTGTTGCCAGTAATGTTGAGAGGCTCCGGGACTTCATTAAGCATGTCTACGAGGATAGAAGATACAGTGGAGAGAGAAACTATGACAAGCCTCCACGAGGAAAGATGGTAAAGATGAACTTCCCTGTACCTAATTTGCATTGCATGTCAATCAGTTATAAAGTTGTGAGATAGGATATGGCATATGGTGACATTATAGGTTATGTCCCTGCTTCTTAAGGAGGGAGTTTTAGATATCTTGATATTGTCGAATCTGCAACTGAAGAGTGCTGTTTAATGTTCTGAATTGTACATTGTGCAGGGTGATAAGGAAGATGTTTATGAGAATAGGAGGGCTGATGGATATCGGGGAGGGTCTAGAAGTCCACCATATGAAGATACCTATGATCGTCGATACGGTGACAAGTCCAGTCCAGGGGGAAGAAATGATGACAGAAATTCTAGATATGGTTATGATGAAAGGCGAAGTCCTGGATATGATCAAGAAAGTCGACAATATGGTGATTACAAAAGAAGCCCTGCTCGCCCTGAGGTTATCAATGACTGGCGCCGAGAAGATAGATTTGGTAATGGGAGGAAACCTGATGATAATAGAGTATCTGATGGAGATCCCAAGTTAGAAGGGAGATCACCTGAGCGGCCAAAAGAGTCATCCAGTCCTCCAGTGGTTCGTCCTGTTAGAGAAATTTTGGGTGAGAATGTAATACCCCTTCGTGTAAGTGAACCTCCAAAAGCAAATAGCGACAGAACTGTTGATGGCCCTCAGACGCAGGTAGTTTCTGCTATGTGCTAGGAAACACTATTCTAATGTTCTGGTCTAATTCACGAATCCTTTTTTTTCTTTTGATCTGATAGGCTTTTCCTCTTACTTACATCAAAATGATTTATTTATGTCTTACCATTATGCCTTTCTGAAATTGTTTCAAAAGCCTTAGTGTTAACATGATACCTTTTGCCACAATTACCACTTGGCACAGTTCTCATTCCTTTTGAATTTGCTTTTTCTCCTTTCTTTTGGTGATCTATTCAGAGTTTTTATCCTACTTTTAATTGGACCTTATAATTCCCATCTATACGATAGTAGTTGATAACCTTTTATTAGAACTACTTGGTAGCTTGTGCTGGACATGACTCTATGCTAGCTATAGTAATTGATATTCCATGTTGCCAATGATGATAATTTTCTGAGTTATAATGACTTGATTATGATTCCATGGTACTCTGCTGCTTCAACACTTTTGCTATGTTTGTTGTATGATTATTTATACCTTGAAGTTACATAAAGGAAATGAACTTACTGAAGGATTTCTATTAGCAGAGAACCGTGTCTTCTAGCAGCTTAGGACATTCCAGCGGTAATCCAGTAGAAGCCAAGTTGGAGACAACTGGTAGCTTAATTGATTTTGATGCCGATCCTGAACCTCCAGTAGCTCCTATGGTTACTCAGACGCAACAAGCTACCGCGACTCAATCCATTGTGCAGCCAACTTCTTCTACCAACGAGAACTGGGCCTCTTTCGATGTTTCCCCCCAGACAAATGTTTCTGAGACTTCTTCTAATGTGAACACTCTGGACTCTGTTCTTTCTCAATTGTCAGTTCCAGTATCTGTAACTGGTCATTTATCAGGAGTACCTAGTGGTGTTGGTGGTCAATTGCCTGCTCATGCGGCCAATATGAATGTGGCACCTTCCACTGCTGCATTCACGGGGCAGATCCAAACAATGCCTTTTGGTGCTGGTGCTCCTGCATTTGCACCAGTTGGCAATTTCTCAACATTGCCTCCTACAGGTCCTCTGGTAGCTGCTTCTGGACTAACGCATACAGTGCCTGGCAGCAGTGGCAGTTCCCAGATTGGTGTTAATAATGCTGGGCAATGGCCTAATATGCAGCACCAACAGACTCATTTTTTCTCCACAGCTGGCGGTCAGACTAGCCAACAACTTAACGGAGCCTCGCCAAGTCAGGTGTGTGTCTTCTAGTGTTCTTATATTTGCAATATTTTATGAATAATCGACTCTTTGTTCACCTAATTTGACATCATATCTTTTTGGCAGCCATGGAATTTTGCTCCTTCCCCGCATATGCAGGGGCCTCAAGCTGTCTCAAAACCTTTCCAGGATGTCACTTCTGCCGTTGCATCACAGCAACCACCTACAGAAACAAAAGCAAGTGGAAGACAAGAACTACCTGCGGTAATTTCTTTTTAGACCGAGAACATTGTAGGTTTTTAGCTTTCTGCCGTGAGATAATTGTATTAGCCTCTTCATCTTTGCAGGATCTATTTACTGCAACCTATCCTACCTATCCTGCACCTACACCAGGATGGCAAATGGCCCCTCCTCGTGGCATGGGGTTCACCATGCAATATCATACTGCAGCGGTACTATTACGTTCCTAGAAAAACTAGATTCACAAGATCATTCTTTCTTTACTAAACCGCATGTCTAGTTGACTTATGAATCACTTATAGTTGTCCATGCATTTTGGTGTTACAGCCACCGTCTGCTTTTCCACAGTCATTAAGGTCGGTAAACCCATTTGATCTCGGTGGTGAAGCACCTCGGGCTCAAACGCAAACAGTACGTTATTCACTTCTTTTCGAACTATTTTACTGCTTGTGCCAGACTGATTTGATCCTGCTTAGGTTTAAGGACTGTTGTATGGCAGTTTATAATGCTGCCATGCTTGTTTTGTGTGTTTGAATCTGTAAATCATAGTTTACAAAACTGGATTTTCTGGTTGATTATTTAGAATATATGCGATCAACTTATCAAATAACTACACTTCCAAACCTACTCTCCCTTGTCGAAATCCCAATAATTTTCCCTCGAACTTATTGCTTGTGGTGCAGCCCCTTTCCATGGCTTCCTTACAAGGTGCCCTACCAAATTTGCCACCTCCTTCTGGCCTATTACGCACTTCAAGCCTCGGTACACCATCATCAGCATGGATGCCACCTCAATCTTTACCTTACGCGTCGGGAATTCCATCGCAGTCACTGCCCTATGCTTCAGCATTGCCACAAAGTAAGCCATTTTCATTCCTCCTTTTGGTAAAAGTACCATAGAAGCCCTTGTACTAGGAGTCGGGTTGCATTTTGTCTCTACTCAAAAAATGGGCAAACTAGTTCTTGCACGTTAGATTAAAGAGCAAATTGGCCTTTCCTTTCAACCATTTGTAGTGTTAAAACTAATGTGGTTGATGGAATAATCAGAGAGTGACATCTGACGTGTCATGTGTTTTTCATGATGACATACAAGAATCAATTTTTAACAGCAAAAATTGATGAAATTTTTAACAAAAGGGATCAATTTGCTGTTTGATCTAACATACAGAGATTAATTTGTCCATTTTTTTAAGTAAAGGAGATAAAATGCAATGGTACTTTTACTTATATTTTTTTCGTTCCCTTTAATGTTCTGAACTCTACAAACTTTACAGGGCCATACTTGGGAGCTCAATTACCCGGTAACTTGCTGTCGTCGAGGTAAATCGTTTATCATTTCTCATAGAATTAATTCTCTTTTATTTTGTGTGAACCAACCGAGTTAAACTCCGGCGTCCCAAACATTACTCTTTTTACCATTCTCTGATTTGCAGCCATCAAGCTGGAGGCATTGGCAGTGAATCATCCTACGGTTTCATAAATACTGACCAACACGTGGCCGGTAGATTCTCAGCACCGGCTACCCCACAGCCTTTCTCTTCTGTCGGTGGGGGCAACCCATTTGGCTGAACATAAAAGAACAAAGGCACCCCAAAGGTCATTTTCGGTTAAGTATCGTACCGTTGCTACCTGTTTAATTGATGATTGGAAAGTTTCGGTTATAGTTTGAATTGATATTCCGTGTTCATGCATCTTGTGTTAGTCGTATTTTTATCAAATTAGGTGTAAATTTTGACACGTTAATAATTTGTGTTATATAGTTCGATATTATAGTTTGTATATCATGTAATCTTATGGTGTTTAGAGGAATTAAGGTTTCCTTTTAGTTGAGTGAATATTATTTTGTGACTTCTATAATGTAATATTGAAATTATTATTTGAAGAGTTTGCATTTCTTGTGCACTACATGACATTTTAAACCTAATTTGCATTGCAAATAAAAATAATACGAGTTTTAAGTGAATCAAAAGAGTTAATTAAAATTAAATTACTTTATAAAATTTCAGTAAAATGGATAAATCATAAAGTGTAACAAAAATATAATAATTTAATAAGTTATTTATCAAAATGTTTTTAACCTTTTTTTTTTGTAGAGAGAATGCAGTGAATAAACCCTGCAAATATCATGTCTTTACAATGTAATCATGTATGCTCCAATATATGGTTTAATTGATTTTTTTCCCTTAAAAAATAAATTATATTAAGATAATCTTAAAATATATAACTTTTAGGCTTTAATAATAAAATACCACATCATTAACTTTTAAAAATGTAAAAATTTTATTATACATTCATTTATATCTAAACTTAATTTAACTTTAATTACATGACTTAATAAATTAAAAATTTTAATAAATAAACATATTTTCTTCTTTTATAATTTTTGAATCATTTTAATCCTTTTAAAATATAATCGTCTTTTCATTTTTTTTATTTTAAACCAAGTTATATATTTATGCAGTCAAATTTTTTTAATTCTTTTAATTCTTAAGCATGTAATTTTTTTTAATTTCTATTTTTTAATTTTTTAATCAAATTTTAGGATTTGTTAAAAATGGTAGTAATAATTTTTCAAATTTTGATTTTTTACTAGTGTTCTTTTTTAGATTTTTAATAGTTGATTTTATTTTTTTTCAATTTGTGCTTATGATTTTTATCAATTCTTTTTAATTTTTTAAATATTTTCAAATTTTATTTACTTTTGGTTATATTTTTTTTCGGGCATATAGTTTCAACATTTCCCCTCCAAAATTTTAATTATTTTAATTAAAATAAAATTAAATTAAAGATGATATCGTGTAGAATAATATTTATACTTCTTTAAAAATTGATAATGTTGCATTATTTTACTAGTATATAAAAACTATATATTTTAAAATTATCTTAATATAAGTTATTCTGTTCTTTTTCATCTATAATTATCCTGCATCTTTGGCCTCGATGAGTTTGCATCATCAAATTGTAAAATTAGTTATATATTTAAAGGTTTAAATTGTTTGGTTAATATACAGAGTAGGGTCGAAGTTTCATAACATAATTCCATTGAACTCGGGCTCTAAGAAGTCTTTGATATTGTCAGTAATTTTTATCCCTGCTCGGTGTCTACACCACTTTAAACTCAACGGCAATCTTTTCTTTCTGCTCAACAGAAAGTTCGTTGGCGACATCTCCTGCAAGAGCACTAAGGCCAATGAGGATAAAATGAAACCAATGTTGGCTATATATATATTTTTTAGATTATAAAGTTTTTGCTACTAATGCTCAAGGATGGAAACGAGATGAAATTTAGATAGTTTATGATAAAGAATTTGCCGCAGATTCAGGATTTATTGATTGGTCTGTTACCCAATTAGCGTACACGAACGGGATACGTTATTCAAATGATATGCTTTTTTCTTAATAACTGGAGAATTTTCATTTATTTCTCGGAAAGCTAGGACAAAAAAAATTAATTTTATAATGTTTAATCCGAGTTTGATTTCATGAAAATCAATTATTAATATTATTTAATTTAATTTTTTTCATTAATAAATAAATAATGTTAGCCGTGAATTTATTTAATTTTGTATTTAATTTATCAAATACATCTCAAAAAATGTAAATTGATTTCGGTTTTAAAATTGAGTTGATAAGAATCAATTGTAAACATTAAAATGTTAGATATTGTTATCTTTGAGTATCAAAATGTATAATTTTTATCAAATACAAGTATCACATTTGATAAAAAATAATACAAATACCGTATTAAATGAAAAAAGCGACAAACTTAGCCATTAAATTTCATTTAACACTAAAAATATAGACTATAAAAAGCTTTGATATTGAATCGAAATTCGAAGCTCAAAAATACAACTCAGATAAGTTCGATTTTTAAAGTTCAAGCTCGATTTAAGATACCAATATGTTTCGAGTTTTACTTGTAACTGGAGGTTACCTTCTTCCAAATAATAAACTTCAAGAAACTGTCCTTCCATAGCAAATGGATGAAATATACAGATTTTTCAGCCATTTATCCTACAAAATATATAAATGAAATAAATCATTAGCCAATACATCTCGGACTCAGTCAATCCAAGTTCAAATCATTTCCGGTTTCCGGTTTGGATCATTCAGGTTCTGAGTTATTAACTTTTTATGATGAATCAAGTTTGAGTTCTAGTTAACATTGGATTCTCGGGTTCGGGTCCGTTTGGTCAATCCAAGTTCGAATCATTTCTGATTTGGATCATTTTCGGGTTCGGGTTGCTGGCTTTTTATTTTCAATCAGGTTTGAGTTCGGGTTAATCGGATTGGATCCTTGAGTTAAGGTCAGTTTGGTCAATCCAAATTCAAGTCATTTCTGGTTTGGATCATTTTTCAGGTTCGGGTTATTGACATTTTATCGAGTTGAGTTCAGGTCACTTCGGTCAATCCAATTTCAAATCGTTTTTAGTTTGGATTATTTTCAAGTTCGGGTTAGTAAGTTTTTATGATCAATCAGGGTTAGAGTTTGGGTTAACCGGATTGGATTCTCGGGCTCGGATCAAAATTAATTACACACAATAAAAATCATGCAAAAAATATATATATTTACCTTTACTTGGGTACTAGGAAAAGCAGATGTACGCAAAGTTTCTTGCATCACATCTTGTGATTTTCTCTTGGGTGCACTAAGTATGAATGCAGCTTGATCCTCCGTAGCCGCTGCCGATGTAATCCGAAACCCTTTTTCCCATCTTCGATGAATCCCCTCGCTCGGGTAAAGGAAATCAAGTTCAACAACCTAATTGACAAGTAAAAAAAGACGCAAGTGATTGATGCAGTTATTACGTAAAATAGTATTATAGACTGGAAATTGGACAAACCTGAAGACGATAGCCTGCATTTCGAGACATAACGATGCCCCATTTGTTGCCCGCAGCGGTCATCGAGGTCACGGAGAAGCCTTCTTTCCATTTCTTATTAATCCATTTGAAGGGAAATACATCAGTAACTTTGTAGGATTGCTGCGTATAGGGGGTACCTTTAGTAGCCGTAAGGAGAAAAGAAATATCAGCATTACCGGCATCGAGCTTTATTACAACATAATCATAAGATATAGCCATCGAGAGTTGATCAATCTAACGGTAAAAGTACCATGAAGGCCCTAGTCATGCATTGTGCCCCTTCTACTAAAAAATTAGGCAAATTAATTCCTATATGTTAGATCAATGAGCATATTAATCCTTTCTATTTAAAAATCTATCTATTTGTAAAGTTAAAAATTGTGTAAGATAGAATCATGCTAAAATACAGGGATTAGTTTTTAACCGTAAAAATAGATGGATTTTTTACAAAATGACCAATTTGCTCTTTGATATAAAATATAGGGACTAATTTGATCATTTTTTAGTAAAGGGGACAAAATGCAAGCCGGCTCCAAGTAGAGGGGTCTCTATGATACTTTTACAGTCGACACAGTAATAACGACAAAGCTCACCCTTACAGACAATTTACTACGGTGAAAATAATAACTCAAAAAGATTAAGGCAAACATGTATCTTAAAAAGGTTTCAATTACCTTTCGACATAATGACCAGTGCACTGCCGTTGCACGCTCCGGCAACGGAAGTGATGTAGTAATTCTTCTCCCATTGTTCCATTATCCACTCCTGATTACATAAACCGTAAGAAATATAAACTTCACTGATTAAAATTACGAAACTAAAAAAGCAGAAAACCGAACTGTCATGTCTTTACCTTATGCAAAAAGATTGGTGATAACTCGTAAACCTGAGATGTAAACCCCGTGCCTGCATCCATAACAATGGCCCATAGATTCGATGACGACGCTACACAGCTAACATACAACCCATCTTCTTTTCCTTTCTCCACGTGCTGGTTGAGTCTTGAATCAATAACGTTAAAGTGATACCTGTGATACGAACCATGGATTATAACAAAGAAGAATCAAATTCGAGAAAATTGGCTCATGCAAGGGGTTCAGTTTAGGCAATTGGAAATTCTAGCATTGGTATCTTATCGTTAAATGGATTTCATCGAGATGGTCTAAAGTTACATTTCCGTAAGGGCATTGCCCCTATTTAAATGATTGGTAAAGCATATAAAGCCGCCAAAAGATACATGCACTCGTAGACACGGTCAAAAGAGAATGGCAGATTATACCAAATATGAGAGATTTGGTTTCGAAGGGTAGTTCTACCTCTGTTTCATTGAGGTTCGGGAATTATAGATTGAGATCCATTGAGAAGCAGGAGACCCAAGCCGAACTTTCTTTTTAAGCTGCTCACCATCTTCCAACTCGGTGAGTGATCTTTCCCGTTTTTGACCCACCTGACGTATTAAGGATTCATCAATCTATATATATACAATGGAAGGAATTGGCCAACACAAGATAAAATGCCGGGTAAGAACCTTAATAGCTCCATCGATTTGGATAGGATGTATTGATGAATTGAAATCTATGCTGTTATGAAAAAGGGAAATAAGCTTTGAGTAATTGGGTTCTTCATCAAATTTCATATTGGTTACAATTTCAAGAAACTGTTGAAACGGTGGAGGACACAAGGAACACAGCGCCGCTGGAGAAGTTCCCATCTTCTTCTTACAAACAAGAAATCCTTTGTTCTCACCCTGCAGCCAGTGTATACACAAAAATGAACACGGTAACGGCAAAAGACAGCAATTAAGCTACAAATTTCTGAAAAAAAAAAAAGACGGTGGAGCAGTTGAATAAACTTACGATGTAACCTTGCCAGGGAAGCTTTCCTCTTAGTAGAAATATGAGTGTATAAGCCAATGACTCGAGGTCATCCCTTCGACTCCCAGTCCTACCCAAATGTGCATGTACACTTGCATAACGTACAGTTCCCCTAAAATGAAAAAAACAATAATAAAATTCAAATTGGCAAATAATCAAAATTTGCAGACATGTTTGTGTTCGTGACCTAAAAGAAGCAGTCTTATTCGCTTACAGTTCATTACCTAAACACATCAGGTTTTTGGTCATAATCAACATGACGTGCAGAAGCTGCCTCTTTCCATCTCGAAGCTGAAAATGTTCAAGAATTATTAGGTTGTTCAAAAATAAATGCTTAAAATCGTAAAGCACCTCTAGATATAAGGATATGAAAGCAGCCATACCCAGACCAAGATCAACCAGATACAGGGTCTTCTCCTTTGAGGTCCCAGGCTGGCCAAGCAAAAAGTTCTCGGGCTTAACATCTCCATGTACAAAACTGAAGTAGAGATTAGAAATACGAACAATATACAAAAGCAGTAAAAGAAGTGAGGTAAAAAAGAATGGAATGCAACAATTTTGAAAGTACCCTTTCAAATGAAGCTGCTCGAGAATCGATATTGCCTCCACAGCTATACAAGCAACCATCTCTTCTGTCAGCCTATACCAAGAGCAAACACAACACGATAAAATAGAAGATCATATACGAAACTTCAAAGCACATGAGAATAATGTTAAAAGAAGAATATATAGTTTCTTACATCTGGTTGTTTGAGTTCCAAACATCCCATAAACTCGGACCTAGCATATCCATGACCTAGATTCACAAGATTCAAAAGAAACATCAATAAGGACTCAATTTTTTTTCTTTCGTAAAATATAACACTGCATTTGAAATTCTTTACTGAGGAACCCACAAGAATGTAGTAGCCTCCGAGTTGACCTTTGTAATGAACCAAGGGAAGTCCATAACAACCATTAAGAGTGCTGACAGTAATTTTCAGAAATGAAACAAATTAGATCATAAAATTTTAAGTTCGGACAACAGTAAGAGAGAAATCTGGACAATAGTACCCTAAAGCCCCCTATACTAGGAATCGGATTGCAGTTTGCCCCTATACTAAAAAATAAGCAAATTAGTCCATGTATATTAGAAATTCCATTCATTTCTGCAGTTAAAAATTGGTCCCCATACGTCAGCATGAGGTACACGTGGCACACCACATGTCACTGTCCAATTACTCCATCAGCCACACCAATTTTTAATAATACAAATAGATTATATTTTTAACAACAAGGACTAATTTATTATTTGCTATAACATATAGGAAATAATTTGCCCATTTTTGTAGTAGAGAAGGCAAAATGTAATCTGACTCCTAGTATAAGTACCTCCATAATACTTTTGCAAGAAAAGTGCCATACCTATATACTTGCCACTCATAAGGAGGACCCGAACTACATCCTTTACCATTTTGATGCTCAAACTTCAACGCGACCTGCAAAACGAAGCACGATAATGGCATTAACAACACCATAGTCAATATGTGCGCTGAATTTTGTTCAGGTTTCACTAAAGTGTTAAAGTGAAACGGAACCTCGAAAGCATCTGGTCCACTGCACCCCGTCCCACCAGATATTCTTCTTCCAACAAAAACCTGCCCGAAACCCCCTTTACCGAGTTTTCTGTCTAACTTGTACACAGGAGAGTTACCAAGTTGTACCTGCAAAAGGAGAAGGAAATGGAAACCTTAGTACAAATCACTTGAAAAGGCTTAGTGCGCTAAATTTGCAGATGAAAATTAAGTATAAGCAGGGGCAAATGGAAGGGGGGAGGCTGGCAGGGGCTTGGCCACCCCTAAAATGGGAAATTGCTTCTTTAGACCCCAAAAGTTTATAAAATCTTAAGATAATATATGGTAAATTTATAGTTTGGCTCCCAAAAAGTGCTAGAATTTCAATTTAGTCTTTTTGAAAACCATAAAGATATAAACCAATACAACTGTGAAATTGCATTTAGCTCTCAAAAATATATAACTTAATCTCAGCCCCCTCTAAAAAACAATTCTGGCTTCGCCCTTGACTATAATTGGTCAAATTTGGCCATATATAACACTGATGAAGTCAAACAGCCCAAAAGAGAGTGCCTAGTCGGTATAGTTGAAGTAATTACATTGAACAATTTGACATGCTAACCCACAAAAACGAGACACTTAACAATTATCATTCCATTATACAAACAGCAAAGTAATGAACCAAGAAGGAAAATTAATACCCTTTCAGGTAGTGAACTAGTGCTTCCTTCTTCCTTGACAGCAACCGGTTTTTCCGCACTGTTTTCAACGACCTGTCTCACTGGCAAGTTTATTCCATTGCAACCCCGGCCACAAGCACTGGGACCAACAAGCTTTTGATTTTCTTCAGGATTCATTCCTCCACGCCCTCTACCCCTACCTCTCCCTCTACCTCTACCTCTATTAGCTGATCACAGATTCATATTATAAAATGAAACAGCAAGTACATCAGATTTATAGAAAACATTAAAATTTCAAAGATATTACGAGCAGCATTCCGAGCAGTCGGAACTAAGGAAGCAGAGCTCTCCGGATTGTCGTTGATCCTCTTCGATTGTCGAATTCCGCCTCTCAAAACTTGCATTCTTTCCCATCCAAAGAGGAAACCTCCTACTAAATCATAGCCAAAAAAAATGGAATTAACATTTATTTAAATGGATATTCATTTAATTTTAACAAAAAATATGAAACAAATATTCAACAAAACAAAAAATGGGAATTCATAATTCATTCAATAGAGTTTATAATCAATTTTCACTGCAACCTCAAAATTTCTAGTTCATCAAATCATAGATGATGAATTTTAGACGTAAAAGTACTAAGTAAACCATGTCTAAATTGCATGTTTATATCATCAAAAAAACTAAGTGTAAAACCATCATTTAAGCTGTAAAATCTCCACTCTGATCATCATTTTTTTAAAATCCATTGATCTTTTGCTTAGAAAAAAAAACCCCAAATACTAAAACTAAATCTTAATCAATTTCAGAAACCAAAATACTTTAAAACTGTACCAATCTTTTTTTACAGCAAAGAAAAGTTCAAAGCTTTCAACAATTTTCAGCATAAGCTCTAAAGAAAAACCTGATTTAAAACAAAAAATCAATTTGGGTACTCAATAAAAATCAGATGATAAACCAAGAACTAATCCCCCAAATCGATTAAAAAAATTACATTTCTCTAATAAAAAATTGCTTAACAATAAATACCCAACAACCGATTGCTACAAAAGAATGCACCAAATGAACAAAAAAAATAAACATTAAAACATACCCAAATCGAATTGCCTCTTTTTACTGGGGCTTTTGCTGTTTCCTTTTTCCCCCAACAAAGCCAAAAGACAAATAGATAAAACGGAGGGATATATTATGACATATATATATGAGCTTTTTATTATAAGAACAATAAATTACTAACCAATTACGCGCTTTAAAAAGTTTCGGTAATTGGAAAATAAATAAATAAAAATGAAGAATTAAATGTAAAAATTAAAGCTGTCGAAACATAAATAAATAGAAAGAGAGAAATTAGGGGGTGATTTTGGATAGCGGTTCGATTAAAAGGTTAATTATAAAAAAATCAGTTCAAAATATACTTTTAATAAAATTTTTAGTTATTGGTTAATTTGATTCTATTTACGAAATTAATCGAATTTATTCGAATTAATCAAATGTTTAATATTTTAATTTTTTTTACAGGATAGGTAAATTACACCTAAAGTCATTAAATTATTTGTAAATTTACGTTTTGGTCATTTAACTTTAAAAAATTACAAAATAGTTATTGAACTATTCAAAAGTTTTTTATTTAAATCATTAAGCTATTCAAAAGTTTTTATTTAAGTCGTTGGGTTGTTAATTTTTTTTTTAAGTTAGGCTAGCTAGCTTCAAGCTATGATTCGACAATATGTATGGTGGATCAGTACACTTCAACGAGTAGAAAAACATACCTTAGATCTAAGTAAATCTGACGATTAGTGTCGAAGATCGAAGAAAAATATTATTTTGATTTTAATTTGCAAATTCATGACGTTTAAAGTTGTTTCATGAAAAAAAATTGATTTGTAAAAGAGAAGGAGGATGAGAGCTTTCAATTAGTGTAGGCAATGCGAACAAATAATATCATACAGCAATAAGTTTAACAACCCAATGACTTAAACAAAAACTTCAGAATAATTTAGTAATTATTTTGAAATTTTTTGAAGTTAAAATGACCAAAACGTAAAATTACTAATAATTTAGTGAGTTTGGTATAATTTACCCAATTATGATTTTAGTATAAGTTTTTATATTTTTTATTTATTTTGAATTTTTTGAATGTATTAATTTGATAATTGATAGCTGTTAATTTATTATTATGTTTTTCTTTTCTGGTTTGGTTAGATTTACAAAATTATCAATTAAAAATTGTTCGATGGTTATTTTTGTTTTGCTAAAAGAAAATTTATCGAATTAATCGAATTTGTTTCATCTTGGTTTTCTTGTCAATAATAAACTTTTATTCGTAAGTTTCACTGATAAAAAATAATATAATTACATGACAAGTATAAATATATGCTCGATCAAGGTAAAGGAAGTATAAATATATGTTTGATCAAGGTAAAGGTTTTGTTCTAAGAATTATATTGTATTTTGTCTGTTCTACTCAAAATATGAGCAGATTAGCCAATGAATATTAGATCAAATAACAATTTGGTCTTTTTTTATTAAAAATTCTATCCATATTTACTATTAAAAACTGGTGTAGCTGATGAGATAACTAGACAGTGACACGTGACATGTCATGTGTACCTCATGTTAACGTTTAAGGACTAATTTTTAACAAATATAAATGAATTTCAACAGAAGAATCAGGTTGCTCTTTGATCTAAGATACGTGGATTAATTTGCCTATTTTTTTAGTATAAAGGGTAAAATGCAATCCGACTCTTAATGCATTTGCCTTTATGATACTTTTACTGTCTGAACAACTATAATGCACAAAAAACTAGACTAGTCCAAAAATAACCGGACAAAACCTATGCAAGGCATAAGCAAAGTCCAAAACCTCAACATTTGACAACTGTGCCAATACCTCGTTAGCTATTAATAATACACTTCAATTAAGTTGACGGTTATGCTTTTAAATTTTCAATTAATTCAACCAATACAAGTTCAAGTCGATTTTTAACTGAACCAATAAAAAAAAAGCACGAGAGAGGCAAATATGCAAGGTTAAATTCTTTCATCTATCCATGTACTATACATAAGTTGTGGGTTTAGTCCTTACAATCCCTATACGTTAAATTGTCTAATTGTAGTTCTTGTACTTTTTGAATTAAAATTTCGGTCCTAATCATGTGGTAGCTATTAAACTCAATAAGTTAAGCTCTGTTAATTTTAAAACATGACATGAGTAATATATTATTACATGTGTAAACATATTGATTACACACAAAAAAAATAATTAATGGAGTTAACGGTTCTTGTTTGTTCCAAGGCTAGGATTTCACATTTTAAAAAGTATAGAAATCAAGAGTAGTCCAATTCAAGAACATAGACTAAATCTATAATTTTATGTATAGTATAATATTAGTATTAAATTTAATCAAACATATTTAACAATTATAGTTTGGTTTAATATTGAAATTTGAAATTTTGAAAAGTATAAAGACTAAATCTAACCAAAGTAAAATATAAAAATTAAATCAGCAACTTATGCAAAAATATAGGGACTAATAGCAGAATTTACCAATATGCAAATACAATGCCATCAAAGAGTTACGTGGAAAAATAGCTTGGTATTCAGTTTCCTATCATGAAAGGCCAATTAGAGGATTGTGACGTATTGTAAATAATTTTTAATAATTTAAAATTAATTAATTTTATTGACCAATAATATTATTCAATAAAATCAATAAAAATTTTACATGGTGGGTTGTAGTTTATCGGTATGTAAATTATACTTGATATCACTAAATTATTAGTAAGTTTACTTTCTGATAATTTAATTTTAAAGTTATAAAATAAACATTGAATTATTTGAAAGTTTTCATTTAAGTTATTAAATTATTCAAAAAAGTTTATTTAAGTCACTAAGCTATTAAGTTGTTTTTTAAAGTCCGGTTAGTAAGCTCCAAGTGATGATTGAACGATCAGTATGGTGGATCAATACCCATCAATAAATATATTAACACACATTAGATCGAAGTCGATTTAACAGTTAGTGTTAGAGACGAAAAATAAAGCTATTTAGATTTAGATTTGTAGATCCGTGATGTTTAAAGTTATTTATGAAAAAAATTGAATTATAAAAAATGAAGGGAATGCGAGCTTTTGATTGATGTGGGCGATGCATACATAGAAGGCCATAAAGCAATGATTTTAATATCTCAGTGATTTAAATGAAACTTTTGAATAGTTTAATGGCCATTTTGTAACTTTTTAAAGTTGAGTAACCACAATGTAAAAATAATTTAGTAACCTTGGAGTAGTTTACTTTTATTATTAACCAATATTGATTTTCGACCCACGTTTCGTAATGGGTTAATTATTTTTTACTAAATAGTTAAAATTAAACGTTACAATATGCTCCAAGTTTTTATACTATTTGTATATTTAGAATTTTGTCCTTTTTATTTTCGGAATATGAAAATTTAGGTCTAATTGTAAATACCAATAAAATTTTACTGGTGTGGCATTCTAAAATTAAAAAAAAATACTGACTCAATAATTATGTGACAAAAAATGACATTATAATAAATATGAATTTAACGAAGTGTTTTAATGTTGTTAACAATTATAAAATTTCATATTAGCATTTCAATTAAAATAAAATATTTAGAATAACTGATGATATAATGAACATTGAGTATCAAGTTATGTTAATAATTAAAATACAAAGATTAAATCTCAATTTTGAACATATTATAAGAACCAAATTTTAATATTTTTATATAATATAAAAATAAAAGGACTAACACTGAAATTTAACCATTATTATTACTAATATAAAAAGAAAAGAAAAAGCAAGAATAGGTGGAAAAAGAAGGAAGGCCCTAAAGCCTTTCATTTTATATATAGTATATAGATGTGTATCAAATATAAACATTTTATTTTATCTAAATAAATTTAATAGATTTTTTATTTGTATTAAATATTAATAATTAATATTAACATATTTCATAAAAATATTAATTACAATATTAACTCAAACCAAATTAAATCGAACTATATGTTTTATAAAATCCGGGCTCGTATTTGCTTGTAACGCATTTTCTTTCGAGAAAAGTTTCCATATGCTCAAAAATAATTATTATAATTTTTAAAATATATAGTAATTTTTTTAATTTATTTCGTGTTAAATTTGACCATTATTCTTTTTCAAAAGAGTAAAATTGTTGTTATATTTTAACGAAAATACTGACTGACAATTCATGTATACTATATATGTTTTAATTTTTATGAATTTTTTTATATATATTTTTTTGGTTATAACTTGTTTGAATATTTTTGTAAATAGATGTTGTTGAAAAATATACATAAATTGCTATACTGGTTACTAAAATCGTTAATTAATGCTTTTAGCCAACATTTTCGTTAAAAAATAATTTAACTATTTTTAAAGATTAACAATAAAAAAACCAAAATTGAAACATATTTTAGCATATTAAACTAGAAAAATATTTGTCTACGGATTTACCACAGGAAAATCAAAAATATTCCAAGAGAAGCAAAATAAATAAAAAAATAAACTGGTTTCATTATTTACTGGATTTACAATACTCATAAAACTACTGAAAATTTTTTCACTAATTCCACTGCGAAAATTTGAAAAAAAAAAAGGAAGGTCATATATGCATAAATCTAAATAAAAAAAATCAATGGATGAGGTAAGTAATTGCCAAGGCAATCAAAAGCAGCATATAAGCAATTCCTTGATCAATCGCAGCACCGTCATTCGATGGACCCGGCGCCGGTGCCGGCGAAGAATCCATGGTTTGCCCGTAACCGAGTTGCGAAACTGCGAACAACAACGCCACAATGACTTGAACAACATGCACCTTTATTGAACTCATCATCTTCGAATAATTATGAACTAACAAAGTTAAGTAAATATTAAAGGAAAAGAAGAAAGGAGAATTTCTGGGTTTTCTTTTTTTAAGGGGAAACGAAGAGAAACGGGGAAAGCTTATAAATAAATAATGATGAATTTTGTGGGGAATGATGATTATTTTTATACTGTGAAGAGCTTAGTTTTGGGGGCAGGCAATTTCGTGGAAAGTGAATGGTCAAGATACTGATTGTGGCATTTTCTCGAACGCGTCGTGGACACGAGAAAAATTTGTGTTTTTTACTCGCTCGTGGCGACTACGCTAAGATTGACCCCGGTTAGCCAACTAGCGAGTAGCGAGTAGCGAGTAGCGAGTAGCGAGTAGCGAGTCGCTAAGTTTCACTCGTCTTACTGATTAAAAATAAACTTAAGAAAGACTAAGCTTTTAGTAGTTATAGGTTTTCCTCTCTCATTTTCAAAAAATTATAAAATTATCTTTAAATTATTTAAAACTTTTAATTTAAATCCTTAGGTTATTAAAATCATTATTGTATAATTTTTCTATTTGCATTAACTGCACAATTGCACTAATCAAAGCTCTTATCCCTTTTCTTTTCTACACATTGGCAGGTCTTGGGACTAAATTTTGGGAGGTTTAGTAATTTTTTTAAAAAATTTTAGGAGTTTAATGAATTTTTTTTTTAATTTGGGAGTCTAATTAAAATTCTTGTAAGATTAATGAGAATTTTCAAAAATTTTAGGGAGCCTAGTTAAAATTTTCTAAAAATTTCTAGGAGAATTCAATTTTTTTTTTTGAGGATGCTATTGCTACTTAGGTCACCATAATGGCTCACTTTTGCTTCTACAGTTCAGTTTTTTATCTTTTAATTTATGAAATAATTTTAAACATCAAAATCTAAATAATTTTTTTCTTCAATCTCTTCCATTGATCATTAGATTTACTTTGATCTAAAGCAGGCCCGTTCTTGATATTTTGAAGGCCTTAGGTAAAACAATAAATTGCGCCCATTTAAAAAATATATATATATAAAATGTAATACAATAAAAGCTGAAAATTGTTTGGGGACCTAGGAGATGAAGTATCTATGGTGAAAAATCAAAAACATTAAACATTTAATTAAATTGTTTTAGTCTAACTTTTTTTTTCTCACATTAAAATTTTAAAAAATATCTTTTGGGCCTGTTTCAGCCCTAGTCCCTGGACAACTGCATTCTCAAGCAACCCTTAAAGTTGAACCTGATCTAAAGTATGTTCTTAAACTCTTCAATGAGTAACTCCACTATACTAATCGTCTAATCGTTGCTTGGAGCTCACTAGTCAATTTTTTTCTTAAATAAAACTTAATAGCTTAGTGATTTAAATAAAAACTTTTGAATAGTTCAATAACTTAAATGAAAACTTTCAAATAATTCAATAATAATATTATAGTTTTTTGAAGTTAAGTGATCAAAATATAAATTTACTCATGTTTTATATATTTTTATAACATTAAATATAGTTTACCTTATTTATTTATTTTTATAATTAAATTTAACTCTTTTTTTTGAAAGGGCTTTAACAGCTCAAAAATCGAGTGTGAAAATATTTTTAGAAAGAAAACTCGATCCAATCCAGCTCGTCTCGTGAACATATCTAGTGAAATTATGAATAAAATCAAATTTGGACTCAATTTTTTTATATCGTTATCTGGTCGATGTCAATTTCACTTTGGCTCAAATTAAGCTGGCCCAAAAGCTTAAACAATTTAAAACAATAAGAATAACGTTAGTTGTTTCTTATAAAAACAATAGGATGAATTACATCTAAGTCACTAAATTATTTATAAATTTATATTTTAATCATTTAACTTTAAAAATTTACAAAATAATTTCAAAACTATTCAGAAACTTTTCAATATTTCTAACCTGGAAAAATTATCATATTACACCATCAATGTACTAGTCTAAATACTAACTTTTTTTACTATATTGTTTAAATATAATATTTGTAGTAAAATTAGATCTATTAAGTCTAATTTGATTTTTTAATCAACTTAAACTTAAATCCGAACTAAATTTTTTATCATAAAAAATCAACAATTCAAACCTATTCAATTTAAATAAAAAAATTAAGTTAGATTGAAAATGAATTAAACTCGAAAACCAAAATTTGAAATTACTTGTATGTAAAATGATCTAGTTGGATTGGACTAGGAGGTAATGCCAAAAAGCCTAATTTAATTTCCAGCTTCTCCTCCACTAAAAACCTTAGCTCACATGAAAAAACACATGCACACCTTAACTGAAAATTTTGCATTCATCAATCAAGGAAGCATCAGAAAACGTGATCTCTTCGATATTATAATCAATGCTCTAAAAAATTGATAATTGGTGAAACTCATCAAATTATTAATTTTTTATTGGGTTAATATATATATGAGATAACTTAATTTGGTAATTTATATTTATTTAGTATTTAATTTTTTGGGGGCTTTATTGGTGCTTAAATTTGAAAATTATAAGTTAATTTAGTAAATTTTTTTTATATATTTAGTAAAAATTGTTAAAATATATTGACGTGACACTAATAACTAATAGTAATTGTTAAAATGTGAGGTTGTCACGTGCCCCATATTATTGGTCATCAATATTACGTCAAATTTTTAGTACCAAATTAGATTATAGTTTTTAAGTTTAAATACCAGTTAAGTTCAAAAAAAAAATTTAAGTACTAAATAGATACAAGTTGTCAAGTTTAGATATTTCTTATATTTAATCGATAAGATTAATAATGCATCAAATATTTATAAATATTAATTAAATATTAAAAGTTTATAAAATTAGTTTAACTATATTTTTTTATTCAATTCCAAATAGTTTAAAATTAATTCAACCTCTTTATTTGATTAATATATTAATCAATTCTTGTTTCAATCCATCCAATTTGATTTAAAAAACATTTATTAAAATTCAAACATTATTTTTATCCAATTTATTTTTAAAGAATAATTATATGAATTATTGAATTAATTTTGGATTTTCATATAAGACTTTAGTAATCAATTCGTGCAAGCTTTAGAGACTAATACAAGGCAAACTCCTTGGCCAAAAGTATATGTGGCCATTGAGATGCTGCCACGTTTAAATAGGATATAGATGGGCAGCACCTAGGCCTTTAACCAGACTTCGACCTCATAATTAAAAAAAAAATTAAACTATTATTAATTTTATGTTTTTAATAATTTAAATTTAAAAAATTATAAAATAATTATTGAATTATTTAAAATTTTTTATTTAAATTATTAAATTGTTAAAATTATTGTTGTATGACCTTTTTTGTTTACACTACTTGTACTAATTGAAAGTCTACTTATCTTTCAGTTTTACAATTTAAATTTTTTCATGAATTATAGTTAAACGTTACGAATTTACGAATCAAATTTAAACTTCTTTTTCAATTTTTGATATTAACCGTCAGATCGACTTGAATAAAAAGTATGTTCTTCTGCTCATCAATAGTACTAATTCATCGTACCAATTATCGAATCGTCATTTGAACCTCACTAGTTAAAGTTTTTTTTAACAATCAAGTGACTTAAATAAAAACTTTCTGATAATTCAATAACTTAAATGAAAATTTTTGAATAATTCAGTAATCATTTTATAACTTTTTAAAGTTAAGTAACTAAAACGTTAACTCATTAATAATTTAATGACCTTAGATTGAATTTATCCTTTAATATGTTAGGCATGACAGGTGGCCGTATGAGCAGCTGACGCTTTTTGGTCTGGAAGCTTTGAGGATAAAGCATAAACCTTTTGATGCAATTTAATGAAAAGAAGCTGCTTTAGAAACCCCCAAAAAACTTTACTTGCCCACCGCTCCTTTTATACCTTTCTTCTTTTCCTCATATATATAATCTCCACCGCAACAAAAAAAGCTCCTTCAGCTTTACAAAAAAAGATGTGCTACGCAACCGTTCCATCCGCCGGAAAACATGACTCGGCGGTGCGACGCAGGTTGTTGGTTCTCCAAGCATCATTGATTGCTGCCACCACCGCCCGTCATGCACCGAGAACCGGGGTTACTAGAGACCAGCGAGCTGGTTCGATGGTAAAGCGATGCTTATGTTCGCCGACGAAGCACCCGGGGTCGTTTCGGTGTAGGCATCACATTGCCGAGTATGCGTGGGGGGCTCGATTTGTCGGCAAGAAATGACTGCACCGCCTACGCTGAGTACGTGTGTATAATAAATGTTAATTTAATGTAAAAACAAATGATAAATATAATTGATAATTAACAAAAATTGTATATTGGTTTTTAATACTGATCATATACCGGTTAGTACTTACCATTGCGGGTCAGTTAATACCAAATAATTTAAATTTCAATGAGGTTTGATTTGATCTGTTTTGGGTTAATTTAATTTAGTATAAGGTTTTGATCTTTTAAATTAATTTTTAATTTTTTATCTGCTTTTTTAATGATTAGATTAAAGAATAAAATAAAATCATTTAACCCAATTAATAATTTTATATCTATAAAAATTTATATTAACATATAATGAACTTTGGTTTTAATGGTTTTATCTTTCAGTATAGAATTAACATATTGAAAAGTTGAAATCTCATTAAATTATAAATAAAATATTTATATAATCGATTTTTTACTTAATTCAATCTGTCGACTCCGAATTTTTATTTCATGATTTGAAATATTGAATTTCGTATATTACATCTCAAAAAGACTAGTGATTAAAATTTGAGTATAAGTATCAAATGTCGTTATAATTATAATTAGTTTGGTTTTTCAGATCACAACCTTATATCTATGTGTTAAATATTATTATCCGAACAACATAACTACTGCCTAATTTTCTCTATTTTAGCCTAAATAAGTAGTAGATTTTACTACAAAATGGATGATCATAAACATTTCATTCAAACTTTAAAAGGAAGTATGATGATAAAGCTCGAAAAACAATGCAAAATGGTGACCACATTTCACTCAACGGCAATGCAACAAAGAGAAAATTGAAGCAAGCTATCTAACCAAGTACTAACCATTGTTTCTCATGACTGCTTTTCGGGGTTTTCGGGTTCCTGTTCCTTTTCTAGATCTTCCTCTTCTTCCTCTTTCTTTTCTTCCTCTTCTTCTTCATTTTCTTCGGGAGGATCATATGGCATTGGCGCCAGTAATGGTGTTTTCATGGGACTGAATTGAGGGAAAATGTCAGTTCTACGCCCTGGTTTAGGCCTCTCCCATTCCTGCCAAGTAAAAAACCCCAAGGTGTTCGAATTTGCAAAGGGAAAAAAAAAAGGCAACATTTAGTCCTTAAAATTGGTAAGTTTTATCAATTTGGTCCTTAAACTTTTTTTTAGCTCACATCAACCTTGGAATTTGGCAACATTCAGTGTGATAATATGACACTTTAAGAAGGTGATATGTCCAATTTAAAAAAAAAGTTATATAAAATCTACAAAGATACCAAAAAAAAAACAATAAAGATTTTTTAAAAAAATTAGGTGATGATGATTGATGTAGCACATTTTAAAGTGCGACATTATCATATTATAACAAAGGTATCCAAGGACCAAATTGAAAAAGCTGTCAAGTTCTGCGACTCATGTGGACAAAAGAATCAATGGACCAAGGTGGAAAAGCAGCCAAGTTCAGGGATTATATGTTATTTTACCACAAAAATTATATATAAGGGTTAATATCTAAATGACCCCCAAACTATTCAACTTTACAACATTTGGTTCCTGCACAATCATGTACTTGAACTTGCATCAGATCAACAGATTACATTAATCGACAAATTGCGTTATAATTGTAAAATTTTTTCGTTTTATGTATAAAAATTGAGTTCTCGAGCTCACTTAATTCGGCTCAATTAAGCTTGTTTATCTAGTGAAAATTAAACTCGATTTTTGTATTTGAGTTGAGTAAGATAGAATTCGAATCTAAATTTTTAATATTAATTGAAATTTTTCTAAAAAATCGATTAAGCTAACAAACGACTCTAAGCGTAAGGATCTAGATAGCTCGAATAATCGAATCTAACTCCAATAATTTAGCATCAATTATTCGAAAAATAAAGGAACTTACAACGGGGAAATCGAGGGGATTACGACGAGTCAATTTCTCTTCCTCAGGAGCCGTACAAATCACCTGCTGCCTCTTTCTCCTCGTCGGTTTATGGCATTTTGAAACGGAGACGACGGAGCAGCATTTGCAACCACTGCTGGTGGAAGTGGAAGGCGGAGATAGAGTTTTAGACGGCGGCGATAAGGATAGGCAAATGGATGATGCCATTGTTGGTTTTTAGTGGTTACTGTTTTCCCCGTTAATTGGCAAATAGCTGTTTTTCTCCGACTCGTTCTCGACTCAGTCGGTCCACAACGCACCCCCCAACTCAGCAATGGCAATAAGCCTAATTTTCTGGTGAATCAGCCATTAAGTTTCGTCCAGCGTTTATTGGCCCATCATCTCATGGCTAGGCCCATCCACTGTTCAGTTACTTGTTCAAGCTCAAAGGCTGGTTTGAAATTTAGAAGGGTTTAAATAAAAAATATTAGGAATGAAATATAGGCTCGGACAAAAAATTTCAACCCATTTAAAATATGGGCGAGCCTAAAATGGACTTGAGTTAGTTATACTTACAAATATGTACGGGCTTTGATAAAATTTTAGACTCATATTTTAAGCTAAACTGAACTTAAGCAAACATAAAATGTTTTTAATATCATATCTAAGCTCGACCCAACTCATAAACACCTCTAATTCAATTCGGTTTACGTTTATTTTTTTATATCGAATTTGTTTAACTATAAATTTAATTTTTTTCTATGGTGGATTTAATCATTTTACTTTAAATTTAATTTTTTTAATTTTATAATTTTGTTAGTAAACTCATTTTGATATTGCGGATAATAATTGTGATTAAAGCTTTTGAAATATATGGTGCTAATAGTGTTAAACAGAAAACATATATCATCACTTTAATGACAAGAGATGATAATGTTTCAATTTTGTTTATTTATTAATTGAATAATAAATAAAAAATAGAGAGATGTCTATGAGGTTTTGAATTTTAAGTGTTCAAGTTCGAGTCTCGCCCTGTGTAAATCAAGTGGGTTCTATCCAGATTTATATTTGGATTAAATCCCACATTATGTAAGTCTTGTCCAGAGTTATTTTAATTCATTATAGATTATGTCCAACTGTACTTATGTCACGAGGCAAATCAATAAGCTATAGGATTTGGTCTTCCATAATGGGTCGTAACAACCTTGGGTGTGAGTGATTGTTGCCCCGTCACTATCTCAGATAGGCTTTCATGGCCCCACTTTGATGCAAGTTCTAAGAAAATTGGATCATATCCAACAACTACGGTCAGATCTTGCCTACATAAGGCAAGTCGGCGCAAAAAGAAGTGGGTTGATCAAAATTGCAAAGATGTGCAACTTCAAGTTGGTGTCTCAATCCTTTCCAAATTACACTTGAATTTGCGCCATATTGGCTTGCGCAAGGAGCTTATGTGATGGAATGAGGGACCTTTCAGAGTTTTGAAGAGGGCAGGCAGAGTGACCTACAAACTTGTAACACCTCCTAACCCCAAACCGTTACCGGAACGAGGTTATGAGGCATTACCGGACATATCAGACAACTTACTAATAATTTACAATTAATATAACTTTTATGGTATAATATAATAATTGAGTCCCTATATTGAACTCTCAAAGTTCAAGCACGTGTTAAAAGTAGAACGGAACTTGTTCGAATATTCTGAATTTTTTTTTTATAAAAATTTCGGTCTGCTTATTTTTACCTAAAACCTTCTGCAAATTCAAACTAAAACAACCAGCACCAATTTTTCACATTCATATAACAAATATTTATATCATTAACATAATTTCAACTTAATAACTATCATAGCATCATTCAAAATTGATTAAAAACTTCATTCATTTAACAACTTAATGTTCATGTATCAAAATATCATATATTTTTCTTACCATTTCATTTAACCATCTAAATCTTATAATTCAACCTTCACTACCCAAAGTAATATGCATATTCAAGTGACTATATAACACCTATGTACATGCCACCTTTACCCAAAAGAAAAATATACATCACCAAATTTGTGTTGGAGTCGGGAATGTTCTGGATGCTGAACCGGGACACTTAACTTCTACTAGCCTGCGCACGGAAACAACCGTACGCTGAGTATGGATATACTCAGTGATATTACCATTATTCAAATTATATCAACAATAGTAAAAACATAAATATTAAAATACCTAACAATTAATGTCATATGTACTAATTCATAAATCAATGTATTTTCTCAAACTTAAATTTATATCACTTATGAATATACATTTCATACTTTTCTCTTATTATCACAATTCCAATTTCAATTCGTAATTCAATTTATTTTTCTCGTTTCAATGCCTCAAATTCACATTTCAATTTTTCACCCTATTAACGTAACTCGGACTTTGGCGGATACACGGATCCAACCAAACACACCAATATGGCACCCAGTGCCTCATCGGATAGTTCGAAGTAATAGTTGACACCCAGTGTCTCATCAGCCTAGCCGAAGTAAAGTTGGTACCCAGTACCTCATCGAATCTATCCGAAGAAATATAGTGACACCCAGTGTCTCATCGACTCGAGGTCGAAGTATCCCTGAACACTTCTAATCCTATGGCATGCCAACTATATCCGACTCAGCCCGACTAGTTAATAGGGTATTTAATTCATTTTCTCAATCCTATATCACTTTCAATTCACAATTCAAATCACCAATCATTTTTCAATCAATACGCTTTTCAAATAATTACATCTTCCATAATTCACTTATTCAATTCAATTTGATTCAATTTGCATCACTTTCATTTTCACTCAATATTCATATCAATTTCACATACTTACCTCAAGTCTTACTTACCATACATAACAATAAAAAAAATTCAGCAATCAATAATAATTAAAATTCGAATTATAGTAATACACACCGTAATTCTCCCGTTTTAGTACTCGATGACTTTCTCCTTTCCTTTCGATGCTGATGCCTCAGGTTCTTTGTTGGCTACGAAAATAATAATTTATAATCATCAATACAACATGATTCAATTTAATTCATGAGCCTAAACATGCAAATTTAACCATTTTTAATGTATATATATAATTTCACCATTAAGCTGTCTACTTGAGTCATTGTTACTAAATTATTTATATATTGAGCTACGAAACTCCAAATTAATATCCGTAAATTTTTCTTAAAACTAGACTCATATATCTTCTAATAATAAAATTTCCAGAATTTTTGGTCTAGCCATTTAATACAGTTTATTCGTTAAATACTCCCCTGTTATTTCATTTGACAGTTCTGACCTCTCTCTACTAAAACTAAATTATCTCATTGTACAGAACTCGAATAAGGTTCTTGTTTATTTATTTTGAAACTAGATTCATTAAGGAGTTCACATATATAAATTAAACTCCATAATAATTTTTGTACAATTTTTAATGATTTTCCAAAGTTAAAACAGGGCATCTCGAAATCACCCAGAACCAGTATTACAAAATTTCAAATATCTCTTAATTCATCAATTAATTGCTTACACTGTTTCTACTATAAGAAACTAGACTCAATAAGCTTTAATTCCATATTTTGTTCATCCTCTAGTTCAATTTATAAAATTTTTAGTGAATTTTCAAAGTCAGACCATTGCTACTTCCCAAAACTGTTTTAATGAAAAATGTTAATAACCAAATTTATAACACCAATTCACACCTTATTCCTATTCAAATTTCATTTAAACTCAAATTTAACTATTAAATTTTCAACATATTTTCTTAATTCCAAATTTTCCTGAATCTAGTCCCTAAAACACAAAACTTATAGCTTACTTTGCAATTCAATCCTTATATCTATTCTAACTTGAATTTCGTTCAATTAAACCCCTATTTCATCATTTTATTCAACATGAACTTTGTTTAAAAACCTAAGAACTTCCAAACTAACAACTTAATTTCATCAAAAACTTGTTTTAAGACTTCTAAAATATCAAAATTATGAGAAAAGGACTTGATTGAGCTTACCAATTAACTCCAAGCTTCATAAACCTTATTTCCCCTTTTCTTTCTTCTTTCCTTTCTTTCTCCCCTGTTCTTCTCTGTTTCGTTTGCTTTCATTCTGTTTCTTTTAACTTATTTGTTTCTTTTATATATAATATAATATAATATAATATAATATAATATAATATACTTAATTTTTAAATAAATATATATATTTTTTAATCAATAAAATCTTTGATATTTTCCACGTTAAACCGCCTCAGCTATAGGAAATGGTTTAATTTCCTCTTAAGTCCTTCTAATTTTTCTTTAATCTATAATTAAACTTTTACTCTTATTCAATTTAATCATTTTTACTAATTACTCTAAATTAAGCTAAATTTACTTAATTAAAACCTAATTAAACACACTACTAGACTCATAAATATTTTTAATAATTATTTTCGAACTTATTTCACTAAGACGGAGGCCCGATAACACACTTTTCTTGTGCCCACGGATTTTGGGTTGTTACATTTCCTCCCCCCTTAAAAAAATTTCGTCCTCGAAATTTTACCTGAAAATAAGTGAGGATACTGCGATCTCATAGTTTCCTCTGGCTCCCACGTTGCTTCTTCTACACTATGGCTTCTCCACAGTACTTTTACCAGAGGGACTCGTTTGTTTCTTAATTATTTCACTTCTCGAGCTAGTATTTGAACTGGTTCCTCTTCATATGACAGATCTGGTCTAATATCAATGTTTTCAGTAGAGATAATATGAGCTAGATCCGATCGATACCTTCGTAACATGGAAACATGAAAAACATCATGAATTTGTTGTAATTCCGGAGGTAAAGCTAATCGGTAAGCAACTGGTCCAACTCTCTCTATAACTTCATATGGTCCGATAAACCGAGGACTTAACTTTCCTTTTCGGCCAAATCTTAATACTTTCTTCCAATGAGAAACTTTGAGAAACACTTTATCTCCAACTGAATATTCAATGTCCCGACGTTTCAGATCAGCATAAGATTTTTGTCTGTCAAAAGCTGCTTTTAATCTCTGTTGAATCTTCTTGACTGTTTCTTCTGTTTCACGAATCAATTTCGGCCCAATTATTTTTCTTTCATTCAACTCCGTCCAACATACTGGTGATCTACATTTTCGACCATATAACGCTTCATACGGAGCCATCTGAATACTAGATTGGAAACTATTATTATAGACAAACTCAGCTAGTGGCAAATATCGCTCCCAACCTGCTTCAAACTCAATAATACAGGCTCGAAGCATATCTTCTAGTACCTGAATTACCCGTTCAGACTGTCCGTCAGTTTGGGGATGAAAAGCTGTACTGAAACTAAGTCTAGTACCCAACGACTCATGTAACTGTCTCCAAAATCTCGATGTGAACCGAGGATCTCGATCTGAAATTATTGATATCGGAATGCCATGTAGTCTAACAATTTCTCGAATATACACGTCTGCAAGCTTCTGCAACGACCAATCAGTCCTGACTGCTATAAAATGTGCTGACTTGGTAAGTCTATCAACTATCACCCAAATAGCATTCTTTTTGCTTGCTGACAACGGTAATCCCGTAAGAAAATCCATCGTGATACGATCCCATTTCCATTCAGGAATGTTAATAGGCTGAAGCAATCCAGTAGGAACCTGATGTTCTGCCTTTACCCGTTGACAAGTCAAACATTTACTTACAAATTCTACTATGTCTCTTTTCATCCCTGGCCACCAGTATAATTCTCTTAAATCTCGATACATTTTCGTGCCTCCGGGGTGCATAGCAAATGAACTATCATGAGCTTCTCGTAGAATCAACTTTTTAAGCTCAGAAGTATTTGGAATACAAATCCGATTTTGAAACCTCAAGCATCCACAATCATCAATACTAAATTTTCTGCTGTGCCATTCTGTACCATCTCTCTTTTCTTCAATAATTTGTTATCCTCCAACTGAGCTGATCTAATCTGATCAAACATTACCGGTTTTACTCTCAATTCGGCCAAAAGACTCCCATCCTCACTGATACTAAGCCGTGCAAACATTGCTCTTAATTCAATTACAACTTTTCTGCTTAATGCATCAGCTACAACATTAGCTTTTCCCGGATGATAGTCTATAACACAATCATAATCTTTTAGAAGCTCTATCCAACGCCTTTGTCTCAAATTCAATTCCTTCTGAGAAAGAAGATACTTCAAACTCTTATGATCAGTATAGATGTAGCATTTTTCACCATAAAGATAATGTCTCCAAATCTTTAATGCAAAAATCACAGCTGCTAACTCAAGATCATGAGTGGGATAATTCCTTTCATGTGGTTTCAATTGACGAGATGCATAGGCTATTACCTTCCCATCCTGTATCAATACACAACCCAAACCATTCAAAGAAGCATCACTATACACTAAAAAATCTTTACTCGATTCTGGCAATGTCAAAATTGGTGCCTTGGTTAACATTCGCTTCAATGTTTCAAAACTTTTCTGACACTGATCATCCCAGATAAAAGGAATATTCTTCTGCAGCAACTTGGTCATCGGCAAAGCTATATTTGAAAATCCATTTACAAATCTTCTGTAATACCCAGCTAAACCAAGAAAACTACGTACTTCAGATACATTCCTCGGTGCATTCCATTGAACAATTACTTCAATCTTTTTCGGATCAACTCGGATTCCATCTGCAGATACTACATGTCCCAGAAATACCACTTCTGATAACCAGAACACGCATTTACTGAGCTTTCCATATAGCTGTTTCTCTCGTAAAGTCTGTAGCACAATCCTTAGATGTCGATCATGTTCTGACTCTGACTTTGAATAAACCAATATATCATCAATAAAAACCACCACAAATTGATCTAAATATGGCTGAAAGATACGATTCATGAGATCCATAAAAGCAGCTAGGGCATTTGTTAACCCAAATGGCATTACCAAAAACTCATAATGGCCATACCTCGTACGGAAAGCTGTCTTCGGTACATCACTTTCTTTTACCTTTAGCTGATAATACCCGGATCTCAAATCAATTTTTGAAAATACTGAAGCTCCCTTAAGTTGATTAAACAAATCATCTATACGAGGCAACGGATACCGGTTCTTGATCGTCACTTTATTCAACTGTCAATAATCAATGCATAACCGCATAGAACCATCTTTCTTTTTAACAAACAACACTGGAGCTCCCCAGGGTGAAATGCTTGGTCTAATAAATCCACGATCTAGTAAATCTTGTAACTGCACCTTCAACTCTTTCAACTCAGTGGGCGACATTCGATACGGAGGTATAGAAATTGGTGTTGTACCTAGATACACCTCAATAGCAAATTCAACCTCTCTGTCAGGTGGTAAGCCCGGTAATTCTTCTGGGAATACATCTGGAAACTCACGTACAATCCTAATTTGACTGCACTGACTCCCAACTGAATTAGAATTAATAACATATGCCAAGTATGCTGGACAACCCTGCTGCAGTAATTTATTAGCCTTCATCGCTGAAATAATGCGTGTCGAACCACTGGTACGGATGCCATTCACTTCAATTCTATCCCCATTTTCTGTCTGAATACTAAACCTCTTTTTATAGCAATCCAAAACTACCCCATGTTCATATAGCCAGTCCATACCCAAAATGATATCAAAATCACCAAAAGGCATGATCAACAAGTCCACAAGAAACATTTTATCATGTATTATTAACGGGCACCTCTGACATACTCTATCTACTAACACCGTTTGTCCCAAAGGGCTAGACACTTCTATAGAAACTTTAGACATTTCAGATTCTAATTTCCCCGATTCGACTAGTTTTGAATTTATATAAGAGTATGACGAACCCGGATCAATTAAAGCATAAATAGGGTCAGAATACAATAGAAATATACCTGCAACAACATCATGTGCATCGCCTTCTTCTCGTTTTCTGACCACATATGCTCTAGTTGGTACTCTGGCTTCAGACAGCTGAGTAGCAATATCACTGCTCCTTCTACCAACACCTCCTCTAGAAGCCGAATTACCTCTACCTGACCCTCTGCCTCTAGCAGTAAATACTGATCTTTGTGATGATACAGGTGCAGCACTATCAGTATTCGGACAGTCTCTGATAAAATGGTCTGTAGAACCACATCTAAAGCAACCTCTAGTTACTTTTCAACATTCTCCTCTGTGTTTCTTTCCGCAGTGCTCACAGTTTGGAATTTCTACACCTCGAGATGGACCTCTCACACTGCTAGTAGTTACTGTCATCTGTTTACCTTTGCTTCTACCACCTCTGTCTAAACTAAAACTAGATTTCCAGTCACTTCTTGATTCTTTGAATCTCTTCGGTAGTGGATTAAAACTAGTAGTTCCCATACGTTTCCCAGCTGATTTACCAATTTCTGATTTTTTATCCAGGCCCAGTACTTGTTCTATCTTTTTTGCTCGCTCGACCAGATCAACAAGTTCAGTAATTTTGAGACTTACCAATTGAATCTTGATTTCATCTCGTAGTCCCCGTAGAAATCGTTTACAACTATTAGCCTCGGTTGGAACATATTCTAAAGCATACCTGCTCAATCTAGAGAACTCTCGCTCATAATCCAGTACTGACATATTCCCCTGTTTCAACACTAAAAACTCTTGCTTTTTCTCTTCGATGTACAATTCCCCAATATACTTCTTCTAAAATTCTTTTTGAAACAAGTCCCAAGTTACCTGATCATCAGGCAAATGTCTAACCAAAGATTCCCACCAGAGATACGCTTCTCCTTGTAACAGTGATATAGCACATATCAGACTCTCTCGGGGGGTGCAGTCTAATTGTTGCAAAACTCTTTTTGTTGTTTCTATCCAATTTTCAGCAACGGATGGATCAGCTCCTTTTAATCCCTGAAATTCCGTGGCACCATATTTTCGTACCTCTTTAATCGGGGCCTGTCTGACAGTAGGTACAGATGTAGTAGCAGGTATAGCTCTCACTATATGCTGTAATGCATCAGCTATATCTCTTAACACTTGTGAGGTATTTCTTTCTCTCCCTACGTTAGGAGATTGATTATTTAACGGATCCACACCAGGTGTAACAGATTCAGTTTCTTCTAATTCTCGACTTCCAGTATACATTTCCTGTTCAACATTATCCATTCTTTCATCTGACATTTTATCTATAAAACAAAATCAAATAAATACATTAGCATCCAGAAATCCCGACTCGATTTCGACTCGACAGTGGCATGTACTTCTAAACTCACTTTCGAGCCCAATTTAGCCCGAGAATCAGCTAAACCTGATAGCTCTGATACCAACAATTGTAACACCTCCTAAACCCAAACCGTTACCGAAACGAGGTTATGAGGCATTACTGGACATATCAGACAACTTACTAATAATTTACAATTAATATAACTTTTATGTTATAATATAATAATTGAGTCCCTATCTTGAACTCTCAAAGTTCAAGCACGTGTTAAAAGTAGAACGGAACTTGTTCGAATATTCTGAATTTTTTTTTATAAAAATTTCGGTCTGCTTATTTTTACCTAAAACCTTCTGCAAATTCAAACTAAAACAACCAGCACCAATTTTTCACATTCATATAACAAATATTTATATCATTAACATAATTTCAACTTAATAACTATCATAGCATCATTCAAAATTGATTAAAAACTTCATTCATTTAACAACTTAATGTTCATGTATCAAAATATCATATACTTTTCTTACCATTTCATTTAACCATCTAAATCTTATAATTCAACCTTCACTACCCAAAGTAATATGCATATTCAAGTGACTATATAACACCTATGTACATGCCACCTTTACCCAAAAGAAAAATATACATCACCAAATTTGTGTTGGAGTCGGGAATGTTCTGGATGCTGAACCGGGACACTTGACTTCTACTAGCCTGCGCACGGAAACAACCGTACGCTGAGTATGGATATACTCAATGATATTACCATAATTCAAATTATATCAACAATAGTAAAAACATAAATATTAAAATACCTAACAATTAATGTCATATGTACTAATTCATAAATCAATGTATTTTCTCAAACTTAAATTTATATCACTTATGAATATACATTTCATACTTTTCTCTTATTATCACAATTCCAATTTCAATTCGTAATTCAATTTATTTTTCTCGTTTCAATGCCTCAAATTCACATTTCAATTTTTCACCCTATTAACGTAACTCGGACTTTGGCGGATACACGGATCCAACCAAACACACCAATATGGTACCCAGTGCCTCATCGGATAGTTCGAAGTAATAGTTGACACCCAGTGTCTCATCGGCCTAGCCGAAGTAAAGTTGGTACCCAGTACCTCATCGAATCTATCCGAAGAAATATAGTGATACCCAGTGTCTCATCGACTCGAGGTCGAAGTATCCCTGAACACTTCCAATCCTATGGCATGCCAACTATATCCGACTCAGCCCGACTAGTTAATAGGGTATTCAATTCACTTTCTCAATCCTATATCACTTTCAATTCACAATTCAAATCACCAATCATTTTTCAATCAATACGCTTTTCAAATAATTACATCTTCCATAATTCACTTATTCAATTCAATTTGATTCAATTTGCATCACTTTCATTTTCACTCAATATTCATATCAATTTCACATACTTACCTCAAGTCTTACTTACCATACATAACAATAAAAAAATTCAGCAATCAATAATAATTAAAATTCGAATTATAGTAATACACACCGTAATTCTCCCGTTTTAGTACTCGATGACTTTCTCCTTTCCTTTCGATGCTGATGCCTCAGGTTCTTTGTTGGCTACGAAAATAATAATTTATAATCATCAATACAACATGATTCAATTTAATTCATGAGCCTAAACATGCAAATTTAACCATTTTTAATGTATATATATAATTTCACCATTAAGCTGTCTACTTGAGTCATTATTACTAAATTATTTATATATTGAGCTACGAAACTTCAAATTAATATCCATAAATTTTCCTTAAAACTAGACTCATATATCTTATAATCATAAAATTTCCAGAATTTTTGGTCTAGCCATTTAATACAGTTTATTCGTTAAATACTCCCCTGTTATTTCATTTGACAGTTCTGACCTCTCTCTACTAAAACTAAATTATCTCATTGTACAGAACTCGAATAAGGTTCTTGTTTATTTATTTTGAAACTAGATTCATTAAGGAGTTCACATATATAAATTAAACTCCATAATAATTTTTGTACAATTTTTAATGATTTTCCAAAGTTAAAACAGGGCATCTCGAAATCACCCCGAACTAGTATTACAAAATTTCAAATATCTCTTGATTCATCAATTAATTGCTTACACTGTTTCTACTATAAGAAACTAGACTCAATAAGCTTTAATTCCATATTTTGTTCATCCTCTAGTTCAATTTATAAAATTTTAGTGAATTTTCAAAGTCAGACCATTGCTACTTCCCAAAACTGTTTTAATGAAAAATGTTAATAACCAAATTTATAACACCAATTCACACCTTATTCCTATTCAAATTTCATTTAAACTCAAATTTAACTATTAAATTTTCAACATATTTTCTTAATTCCGAATTTTCCTCAATCTAGTCCCTAAAACACAAAACTTATAGCTTACTTTGCAATTCAATCCTTATATCTATTCTAACTTGAATTTCGTTCAATTAAACCCCTATTTCATCATTTTATTCAACATGAACTTTGTTTAAAAACCTAAGAACTTCCAAACTAACAACTTAATTTCATCAAAAACTTGTTTTAAGACTTCTAAAATATCAAAATTATGAGAAAAGGACTTGATTGAGCTTACCAATTAACTCCAAGCTTCATAAACCTTATTTCCCCTTTTCTTTCTTCTTTCCTTTCTTTCTCCCCTGTTCTTCTCTGTTTCGTTTGCTTTCACTCTGTTTCTTTTAACTTATTTGTTTCTTTTATATATAATAATAATATAATATAATATAATATAATATACTTAATTTTTAAATAAATATATATATATTTTTTTAATCAATAAAATTTTTGATATTTTCCACGTTAAACCGCCTCAGCTATAGGAAATGGTTTAATTTCCTCTTAAGTCCTTCTAATTTTTCTTTAATCTATAATTAAACTTTTACTCTTATTCAATTTAATCCTTTTTACTAATTACTCTAAATTAAGCTAAATTTACTTAATTAAAACCTAATTAAACACACTACTAGACTCATAAATATTTTTAATAATTATTTTCGAACTTATTTCACTAAGACGGAGGCCCGATAACACACTTTTCTGGTGCCCACGGATTTTTGGTTGTTACAAAACTGGAGTTGCTAGCAAAATTTAAGGTTCATCTGTATTCCATGTCTGTATGCTTAAGCCTTTTCAAGAGGATCAAAATCGAGGTAAGTCCAAATGTGTGTCAATGGGGGTAAAGGTCTCCTATGATCGTGAAGTTGAATGCATTATGCAGACCGAGTGATTCAACAGAATACTACAGGCCAAGGCATGAGTATCTTGTTTGATGAAGGGACTTATCGACAGTGAGGCTGGTTAGGAACCTACTGAGGCTTTATGGTAGTTTTGAGAGAAAATAAATCAGTTTGGTTCCAATGACGTGACAATGGTGTCGCTAGAATATGTGAGGCAAAATGTCACGAGCAGCTCAAAGGAGCCCCCAACTGATACGCATATTTCAAACCTTTCATGTTTACTTGGGATCATTCGTCTCAACAAAATTAGCCAATTGTTTGGAAGAGACTCAAGGCCCAACATGTTTAAGGCCGCGCGGTTTGACAAACTAAAACTCTAACTCAGTTGTTATAAAAATAAAAATTTAAACTATATGAAATTAACTTTCAAATTTCAGCATTAATATAAGGATTAAAACAATAACTAAACCTATTGAAACCAATTCAATTTTAATTCGAGTGAAAAAAAATGAAAAATAAATAAATTGATTCAATCCGAAGAAATGAATATCAATTTAAGTTATTTATAATATTTAATTTTGATTGGATTTTTATTAAGAAAATATAAGTAAAATTTTAGTTACAAGTATAATCACATATAATATATATCTGAATAACTATTACTCTAATAAAATCATTACAACGAATAGGTTAAGTCAATTTTAAACCTTAAAATTATAAATCTAAACTTAAATGAGAATAAAATTAAAAAAAAAGCATACATAGTTTAAATAAAAAAATCATTTAAATAGGATCACGATATATTTGAGTCTCATCATATGTATTTATATATATATATAGATTTTTATTTTAAATTTTATTTTTATTTAAGGACCATAATGTATGGACGTCGTCCAGATTTATTATGGTATAAGTGGTTGATAATATATTACAATTACATTGATAATATACATTAATGATACCATTGGTAACATTATCATTATACGGTTTAGGTTTTAATTAATGGTTCCGACTATTAAATAATCATAACGTCATCGTGCTCGTTAATCGTGATCCTTAAGTAACGAACCAAAAGAATTGGTCAAACACTCCTATTAGTCCCTGCGCTATGCATAAGTTATGAATTTAGTTCTTATACTCTAATTTAGTCATTTTTAATCATGCACTTCTCAAAATTTGGAATTTTAGTACTAGCCCTATCACAAACCATGGCCATTAAATCGTAAAGTTAAAATTTTCTATTCCCAAAATCTTATACCAGAAACATGTTATTACATTTGTTATGCTATGTTAACTTGTTATTTCCATGTAATGTTAACAAAATAGATGTATTTTTTTAGTTAATAGATTTAACAACTACCATTTGAATTCGAAAAGTATAAGAACTAAAACCAATCAAATTGAAGAATAGATACTCAATCCACAACTTATGCATGGTACAAGATTAATAATAAAATTTTACCTAACGTATTTAACTGCTACTGTTTAGTTTAAGATTGAGATTTCAACATACGAAAAGTACAAGAAATAAAATCATGATTACTTGAATCATACTAGATTGGTTAGTTAATCTGATTTAATCGAGAACCGATGGTCCAATTGATTAAACCAATATTATAAAATTGAAATAGTTAACCGGTGCAAAACTGATTAAATAGGTAAAAACTCGGTTGAATCTGATAAAAAACCTTTAATATTATTATTTATTTATGTGTATTTTTCTTTTTGTTCTGGTTCGATGAATGATCCAGTTCTTACAGCATTGATTAAAATTATGCAAACTACAATGTAAGGACTAAATTCAAAACATATCCATAATACATATACTAATTACATAATTTAACTAAAAATGTAGGAAAGGTATCAAAATCAAATTAATCCATACTAAAATTATTAATATAAAAAATAATAATGTAGGTAGCGTGAATGAAATACTTGGTCAGCATTTAATTTAATATGATATTATAGTCTGGGTTATACAAAGAACAATCTCATGTCGGTTAAGGACGTGAGCAGCAACAACCCCGCTTTGACATTCTACTTGCCAACTCTAATCCCCCAGACGCAAATTCCCTACTACACAATAATAATAAGCTAGGACCACGCGCTGATTCTGTGAGTATGGTCCACCGTCCTTCACTTTCACAAAAATTCTTTTCTCTATAAGGGATAACTATAACATTTAGTCCCTTAACTTAACAAATTTTTTTAACTTGATTCTTAGATTTTTTTTCCATAGTAGTTCTGAAATTTGGTTATTTTTTAATTTGGTCCTTGAGCTTTTATTCAATTAAGTGTGATAACGTGACACTTGAGATTGCGACATATCATTATTTGAAAATTTTAAAAATATATAAATCTTGAAATTCTTAATTTTTTTTAAAATATAAATAAATTTTAATTTAAAAAAAATCATATTATGATGTAGTACAATCTAGAGTGTCGCATTATCATACTTTAATAAAATCTAAATTTGGGACGAATGTGGACAAAAAAAAGTTAAAAAAAATCAATGTGAGAAAATATACTAAGTTTAAGGACTAAATATTATTTTATCTCTATCTACAAGCATTAGTAATGAACGTTCGAAATGCATATTATATCAGACATGTCATTTTAAGAGAAAACGATGACTTATGATAAGTAATGGGAGAACTATTCCAAGATCCTACCATTAGCATTTTATGATTCTATCGTTGACTCTATAAAATTTAGTCGAGTCACATTCTATCGCATATAAGTAGGACACTAATTTGTGATTCTAACGTTAGCATCCTGTGACGTTATTGTCAACTTTGCATAAGACACCCCTATCTTTAAATCCACACTAAATTCACTGTTTATATAAATGTACTCCATCTTAAAAAAAAAAAAGCCTAAACAACTTGTATCATATAAACTACTTCCTACACCAGGCCTTGTATCAACATGTATTAACTTAAGTATCCAGGAAGCATCTTGAAACATAAACTCTGATCGACTTACAAAGAAGTGAAGCGCATCTCATTTAGAGGTGTAATTGAGTCGAGCTGAACACGACAAGTGACAAGTTTGAGCTCGAGTTTGATCGAACATCAATTCTAAACTCGAGCTCAGGTCTAAACATAATCGAGCTACTTAAGCTCAATTAAAGTTGCTTATCAAATTTAGTAGTCAAGCTTGAATTCAAGCTCAATAAGCTCGTTTGAATTTAAGCTCAAGTTTAAGCATACTTAAGCGCTTTTCATACAATTAAAAATAAAATTTTACAATATAAAAATAAATTAAAATAAAAAATTCGATTAAACTCATGAATTATTCGAATCAAGTATTATAATACTCAAATTCAACTCAATTAATAGTTTAAATTACCCAAAATTTGACGAGATAATTATCAAATCTAATTTAAAATTTTTTAATCAAATTGCTTTCTACAACTAATGACTCATTTACAATAAGCTTAATCCATAAAAAGGAAAAAGACAAAAACCGCCTAAGCAAATCTAAGTCGCATTGCACGTAGACTCGTCATTTGTCCTTTCCTTTAGCGTGTTTTACACGCGCCACTTCTTCCCGCGAAACGCCTACGTTTAACAAAAGAAAAAAAAAATCATTCGAACTGAATTTTTCAAATATAATTCTCGTCGCAGTTTATAACTTTATATATAAAAACTGATAACGATATTATGCCAACTACTTGTATATATTCTTTCCTATTTTCTTTTGGTTTTCTTTATTGTCAACAAATTCCTCTAAACCTTGCAAAAAGATTCTTTTTACGACCGGCGAGTGAGAATGAACGTCGTAGGAAGACGGATCGGAAAACAGAATTCGACGGCGCACCACCAACGACAACACTCCGATGACTTCATCCGCTCTGCGTTTAACGGAAAATGTCTTCAGTCCTCCGATTTCCGTTATTCTCAGGTTCTTTTTCCACACTTTCGATCGCATTTACAGTTGGCATTTCGTGTAATGGCGTTGTGACTGTTTTATTATTTTTATTTATTTTTGTTTTGCTGTTTGGATAGGAGTCGAGATTTATGGCGGGAAAAGAGTGAGCAAGAAGTCACCGGAGCCGGCGGCACTTCCGATTTCTTCTAGATCGTTTAGCCTGAGGATGAATGGTGATAAATACGTGTCGCCGGAGCCAGCGGCGGCGGCACCGCCTATTTCTTCTAGATCGATGAGTTTGAGGATGAACGGTGATAAATACGTGGCGTACAGTGAGCTCAGCCCCAGCTTACTGGATTTGTATTCATTTGATACTGAGCTACTTCCTGAGGTTTTACTCTTTTCTTCAATTAGATTACCATCTTTTCCTGTTTTGTTAATCCATAGCTTTTAGTTAAACTGTATTTTAGTTAAAATATGTAATAATTTTGTTCTTCGGTGATGATTGATCTGATATTCAGTAAATATATGGTAATTTTGTTCTTTTTTTTGTTTTTTTTTTCTGAGTTACAGGCTTATAACATATATGAAGGATACGGGCTTCAAAAATCTGCTCAAGGTAAAAGTTTTAATGATTTCGACCCGTATCAATCGACCGACAGATTTTCAAACAGAGCACGAGGAATGGCTGAGAATAACGTTCTAAAAAGCATCTCTGTAGATAAAGAAAGAGCTTACAATGTTGCAAAGATTAAAGTTGTGGTACGTTAATTGAATGCTTCTTTTTGTTTTCTTTATTGCATAGTAAATATTAAATTGCTTTATCGAATTGATGAAGGATGAATTCATAAATTCGAAAGGTTAGAAATTTAATTATAATTTTTTATAAAATTAAAATATAATTTTATATTGTATTATTAATACAATTTTATTATTTTTGAGGTACTAAATAAAAATTTTAATTTTAAAAGTTTAAAGTACAATTATCATGTATTAGAGAATGAAAAGACAATTTTTCTATTTTTTGATTGATGGCTGTGTCAAGAAATAAAACGAAATTGTGGAGCTTGAAAACGTGAGTGCTCAGCTTTTAGTGATTATCTGAACTAAAGTTAAAGGGCTATTGAATTTGGCATACTGAATCATGGCTTGTGCATGCTAACAACCTCAAGAAGATAATCTTGCAGTTTGAGTTTTTTATTATCTCAATTTAATATTTAAGTTTAGTTTTAAATTTAATTAATATTTAAAATTTTCCAATTTGATATTTGAAGTTTTTTTTTCTCATCTAAATATCTAAGTTTAACATAAATATTTGCTTTGATATTTGAAATTTCTTTTTCATATAAGTTTAGCATAAATGTTTACTTTAACATTTGAATTTTTTTAGTTAATGTATTAAACATTCAGTCGGCTCCAAGATATTATTTCATTTGAGTACCAAATTAAATATTAAGATCAAATTTAAGTATTAAATTAAAATAAAAAAAATTTATATACAAAATTACATATTAAAATTAAATTTAGATACCAAATTATAAAGTTAAAAAAGCTAATGATAACTTCTAATGCAGGTGCGCAAGAGACCATTGAATAAAAAGGAAGTGGCAAAGAAAGAAGAAGATATTATTACTATACTGTCAAATTCCAATTCACTAGCAGTTCACGAGAAAAAGCTAAAGGTGAGTAGCTGGCAGGGCTTCTCTTTTTTTCGGCAGTTGGGTGTTATGAATTATGATACTCATGTTTGATTTATTTGTGATGCTATGGAATTTTTAAGAAGATTACTTGTTTAAAATTAGAAATTAAGGAAGTTAATTTCTCTTTGCTTTGATTTCATGGAAAACCCAAATTGACTTCTTATATGAAAGCCGCAGTAGCTATGGCATTTTCAAGAGATTTCTTGTTTAAAATTAGAGACAAAGGAAGTTAATTGCTCTTTCTTTTAGCTTTCATGGAAAATTCAAATTGACTTATTATTTGAAAGCCTCGCTAACTCATGATAATCTCTACCAGCTGTAATACTTACATCTTCCATGGTTAATTATAGTGTTAATATGACTTTTAGCCCCTAAAATCAACAATTGAATTCACTTTGGTACTTGAACTTGACAATTTTATTCATTTTAGTCCTTGAGCTTGGAGTCTATCAAATTTTAATGATGTGGCATAGTCACAAAATGCCACATCATTAAACTTTTATATTTGCCAAATTCAGAAACTAAAATAGATCTACTACCTAGTTTAGGTACTAAAGTGGAAAAAAATTATAGGTACCAAAGTGGACCTAATTACCAAGTTAAGGACTAAAAGTTATATTAACCATTAATTATATGAGTGAGAAGCAGTATTTTTACATGAGATTTAATTATTAATGACCCTGCAGGTTGACCTGACAGAATATGTTGAAAAGCATGAGTTTCTTTTTGATGCTGTGCTGAATGAAGATGTTAGCAATGAGAAGGTGAATATATCCAAGATCTGAATAACTTTTTAATGGGTTAAAGTATTGATAGGTCCCTGTATTATAAAGATTCAATTAAATTAGTCCCTCTATAATTAAATGATAAATTTAGTCCTTATAATATAAAAAATTTAAATAAGTCCAAATTGTAACAGAGTCAAAGTTTACCTTATAAAAGATGTCTTGAAAATTGTTTTTTTTAATTGCAATTTAATTCCAAATAAAAGATTTTAAGAATTTTTTAAACAATAAATGTTAACTCTATTTTAATTTGGCCTAATTTGATTATTTTAATAGTACAAGGACTAATTTGATCAAGTCTTTATAATAGAGGGACCTCTCAAGTGCATCCACCCTTTTTTTAATATGCCATTTAGCTAGTTGCACAAGTTCATTCTCCATTGTTCTAGGTGTATTCCGAGACTGTTGAGCCGATAGTTCCACTAATTTTCAATCGAACAAAAGCTACTTGTTTTGCATATGGCCAAACAGGCAAGTACCTATCTTAAATTTAGAAGTCATGCTATTGCAAATGAACTTTAGTTGACTATGTTTTTGTTTCTGGGTTCAGGAAGTGGAAAGACGTATACTATGCAACCACTGCCTCTAAAAGCATCACAAGATATATTAAGATTAATGTACCATTCATATAGGAACCAAGGTTTCCAACTCTTTGTTAGTTTCTTCGAGATATATGGCGGGAAAGTCTTCGATCTCCTTAATGATCGGAGGTAAGTTATGTTTATACGTATTCGGAATCGTAGATAAATTGTCCTATAGTTCATAATTCACTGATTAGAATTATACATTTTGCAGAAAACTTTTCATGAGAGAAGATGGTAAACAACAGGTATGTATTGTAGGTTTGCAACAGTACAAGGTATTAGATGTCGAAACGATCAAAGAGTTAATCGAGAGAGGTAACGCGACTAGAAGTACCGGCACCACGGGAGCAAACGAAGAATCCTCGAGGTCGCATGCAATTCTTCAGCTTGCCATCAAGAGATCAGCTGATGGGAGTGAAAAGAAACCGGCTAAACTTGTGGGGAAGATTTCTTTTATCGACCTTGCTGGAAGCGAGCGCGGTGCTGATACGACTGATAACGACAAACAGACGAGGTATAAAATGTTTTTGCATATGCAATAGCCACGGAACTGTAACATAGATGTATTAACAATCTGAATTATAGATGTATTAACAATCTGAATTATTTTTATTTTTTGTATTTCTGCAGAATGGAAGGAGCTGAAATTAATAAAAGTTTACTTGCTTTAAAAGAATGCATTAGAGCTCTTGATAATGATCAAGGACACATTCCTTTCAGAGGAAGTAAGCTGACTGAAGTTCTTAGAGATTCATTTGTCGGCGACTCGCGTACAGTTATGATATCATGTATTTCACCAAGCTCAGGGTCGTGTGAACATACCTTGAATACACTCAGATATGCTGATCGGTATGTGGTTCTGTAACTAATGTCGAATTGTAGAACTAAATAATGACGCAGATACTTGCATTGCAGGGTGAAGAGCCTATCGAAAGGGAACAATGCAGCCAAGAAGGATTCGCTATCTTCATCTTCGAATCTTCGGGACTCGACCGCATTGCCCTTGGCTTCATCTTTACCAACTGATACCTTTGAGGACATCATACCTGATAACAAACCTCGATGGTCTGACCGGATTGAAAGAGATATGTCTCCTTTTAAAGTCGACCGTGTTGCTAGTGGAAGGGTAGAAGGAAATGTGTCCGTAACATATCCGGATTATTACATGGGCCAGAAAAGTGGTCTGAACCGACTGGCCGAGGATGATTTGGATCACTCTGAGGAGACTAATTCAGATGATGATCTAAATGCCCTGTTGAAGGTACGATCAATCGATCCGATCATCTGATTTATCTTTCCTAATTGTATATATTTCCGAAATTAAATTCGTCTCATTTATTTATTACTAGGAAGAGGAAGACCTCGTATCCGCTCATCGAAGGCAAGTGGAGCACACAATAGAGATTGTTCGAGAGGTAAATGGCTATATTGCTCTGACCCTTTATTCGTAGCGAAACTCAAACCCGAGTCCAGATGAGTAACTTTGTTATGCTTACAGGAGATGAATCTGCTAGCTGAAGCTGACCAACCAGGCAATCAGTTGGATAACTATATCTCTAAATTAAGTGCCATTCTTTCACACAAGGCTGCAGGCATTTTACAATTGCAGAACCGATTGGCTCGGTTCCAAAAGCGTTTAAACGAATACAACGTTTTAATATCTTCCGGCATTTGATTTAACCGGCCAAAAAATGGGCTCGTGAAATTCACTGATGCATTTGTGGAGCTCAACTGGAACCAATTCGGCATGGATTCGGTCCGACATTGATGACCTCACAATACCTTATCAGAGTGGATGATGACTGGTACGAGTTGAATATTTTTTTCTGACTCCATTTTTATGCTTCAAGTTAAACAACTGGTGTAATATCTTGATTTACATATACACACACATACATGTAAGTACACTATTGAAATATGTAAAATTTTCTGGAGCAGAAACACCTTGTTTTGTGTTTTCAAGCTTCTCCTTGCATAACATTATATGACATTTTCGTTTTCCTTGAAGTGTTTGTATTCGACATTTATGTTGAACTATGCATATTTGGATATGAATGTGAAATATTTATGTCAAGCAATGCTTATTAGCACACTTGTATTTGAGTCCGTGTATAATGAGTAATATTAGATTTCATTTGTTTAACTGCTTGTGGAAAAATATATGGTAATTTTGGACATAATACGGATATTTTTGAATTTCGACATTGACGGTTAAATGAAATTGAATCTTAAGTATTGTTTTTTATTCGTTAATGGCTTTAATTTACAGTATTGATCGTCAAATCATTTTTTAGAGTTCATCAGTCAAACTTTTTAAATAAAAAACATAACCGCTCAATAATTTAAATAATTTTTTTTGAATTGTTAAGTGATTTAAATGAAAACTTTTAAATAGTTCAATAATTATTTTATAATTTTTTAAAGTTAAGTGCGTAAAACATAAATTTGTTAATAATTTAGTAACTTCGAGTGTAGTTTATCTAATTATTTATAACACTTAGTAGTCCGAATTAGTTAAAATGCGTTGCAACAAACTCCCAACACATATAGAAGGAGAGCACATTCAAATGTACTTTGAAAATATCCAAACTCCATTTTGGAACATGAGTATATCAAAACATGATAAAAACGAAGCAAATCCCGCCTGGGGAGTACATTCGCAAGAATGAAACTCAAAGGAATTGACGGGGGCCAGCACAAGCGGTGGAGCATGTGGTTTAATTCGATGCAAAGCGAAGAACCTTACTAGGGCTTGACATGCTGCGAATCCTCTTGAAAGAGAGGGGTGCCTTCGGGAACGTGGACACAAGTGGTGCATGGCTGTCGTTAGCTCGTGCCGTAAGGTGTTGGGTTAAGTCCCGCAACGAGCGCAACCCTCGTGTTTAGTTGCCACCATTGCGTTTGGAACCCTGAGCAGACTGTCGGTGATAAGCCGGAGGAAGGTGAGGATGACGTCAAGTCATCATGCCCCTTATGCCCTGGGCGACACACGTGAATCTCATGTGTTGCCACTTTTAAAAGAATATTAGGTCTCTTCTTTAATAAAAAATATATATTTTGCTTTAAAAATTATATATATTTATAAAAAAATTATATTTGATGTATTGGGAATTAGATAATAATTAATAATTTGAAAATTTATCACAACAGTTAAATTAAAATTTTTAGATATTATTCATTGAAGTTAATATTTAATAATTTTAATATATGGTGGATAGTTCACGGAAAATTATTTTGATTAAAATACTTATTTTTTTAAATACATAATTTTCATTATTAATAAAATATGTAAACATGATGAGTTGAAATGATTTTTTTTAAATTACGTAAACATTTTAATAAGAATAAATAACAATATTATTTAGAGTGTAAACTAATCACAATAATCCAAATTTAGGATCAAATTAAAAAAAGTTATTAAATTAATGTGAACCGAGAATTCAGAAATCAAATTGAGAAAAAATATTAAATTTAAGGATTAAATATTATTTTATCCCTTAAAATCAATTCAATTATCAAATTTAATAAAATTTACTTCTAATTTTCCATTCAATCAATTTGGTCCAATCTTTTTGTCAAGTAATATTTATTCGAGCCAAGATACTCCTCTCCTCACTGAAAAAAAAAAAAGCTAGCAGCTTTCATGTTTGATTATGGAAGCTGCTAACTGTAACGACGTCGTTTCGCCCTTCGTCGCTAAAACTTACCAGATGGTCAACGATCCGGCGACCGACGATCTTATCACTTGGGGCAAAGCTAACAACAGTTTCATAGTCATCGACCCTTTAGATTTCTCTCACAATATTTTGCCTTTTTACTTCAAACATAGCAATTTTACTAGCTTCGTTCGCCAGCTTAATACTTATGTAAGTTTTAAATTTCAATTCAATATATATGTGTGTGTGTATTTGAAATGGTTTAAAGATGCATATGATTTGTGGTTGATGATTAGGGTTTTAGGAAGGTTGATTCAGATAAGTGGGAATTTGCGAATGAATGGTTTCTTCGAGGTCAAAAGCATTTGTTGAAGAACGTGGTGAGGAAAAAAACTGGGGGAAATCGATGCGTGCGGTTGAAGAAAGGTGAGGTTTTAGATGGCGGCGTTGACGGCGACGGTGAAATTGTGATGGAGATAGCGAGGATGAAAGAGGAGCAGAAATGGTTGGAAGAAGAGTTGAAAGGGATGAACGAGCGATTGGAGACGACGGAGCGGCGGCCGATGCAGGTGGTGGCGTTTCTTCGCCAGGTCGTCGAGGATCCTGGTTTCGTTTCGTGTTTGGTGCTCGAAAAGCAGCGGAGTAGGCGAATTATGTTGGAGAAACGGCGGTTGAAGGTGGTGCCGCCACTGGCGGTTTCGAATAATTCGGTGAAATCTGAAGGTGAAGGATGGCATGCTGTATTGATTTCGTCTTCGTCATCGCCATCGCCGTCTCCGGAGGACTCCATGGTGGTGTTGGAGGGTAGAGATATCGTAGGACAAGCAATGAACAACGGTTGCGGTACGATAACAAGCCAATCGCCGGTGGTGGTGCCGCGGGTTAATGGAAACAGCACGACGGTGTTTTCATCGGGGATGAATAGTTTAGTAGGGTATGGTGATGGGAATGGGCAATTGCATTATTTAGGAGATATGGCGGAGGTGGCGGGAGGGATGGTGGAGGCGCGTGTTTCACTGCCTTATCCATTTTCACTATTTGGCGGTGGCTTTTAGTTTTCCGTTTGTCTGCTTCACATGAAATATCTTCTTTTTTTCTCATTGAGTTTTGTTTTTAATTTTAGATTTTTCATTTCTTTTTCTAATCCCTGAAAAATTATTGGGGAGAATATATAAAATATATATTAAAAAATTAAATAATGAATTTAGTACTAATTTTTTTAAGATTGAATTTATATTATTAAATTATTTGATATTACTTATTTTTGAATAAATGAATTTATATTATTAAATTATTTGATATTACTTATTTTATTTTGAATAAATTTATTTCAAATATAAGATTTTAAAAATAAAATTAACTTAATATTTTTCATTATTTACTTATTATATTTAAAATTTTTTGTTGAAAGTTTTATATCAAATAAAAAAAATATGATTATGGAACATAATTAAAAAAATTAAATGTGTTTAGTGATATTGATTAAGATGATATATGAAGTAGAACTAATTGTTGTTTTTCTTAAATTAAATAAAGAATATTATATATAATTTTCTTTAGTTAAATTTTGTATATAAATTATGAATTTTATTCGTAATTTTTTTTATTCATATATTTTTTTTAATTTTAAAATTTCAATCTAAATAAAATTTAATAAAATTTACTATTTTTAAAATATGATATAAAAATCACATCATCACATGTACAATACCTTATTAACTTTTTATTTCTACATGTTATTAATAAAAAGTCAAAGTCAATGATAATGTTATTTGTGTCAATTTTGAAATTTTAAAATTTAAAAAATATAAAAATTAAGAACGATTTAATTGAAGCAAGACTAATAGTAGAATTCATCCAAATAGATTTTACTACTATTATTTTGATCGATACCGAAAATTTAAAATTTGAACAATATAGGGATTAAAATTGACTAATTTAAAAAAAATTGACTAAATTAAAGTATATAGATTAAATTCACAATTTACTCATAGTACAAGGACTGATAACAGAATTTCACAAATTTCCTTTGAATTGATAAATTAATAATTTATAATCCCATTTGATATGCTATTTTTGATGGATCCTAACTCTAGTTATTGGGAAAATAGCATAAATGTACTTTTAGTTCTAACTTCCAACGTCTTTCGGCACAAACTATGAACATATTAACCAATAACAAGGCGTTGTGTGGGTTCAATGCCATACACTTCTCCTTTCTAGGAATTATATGAATATGTACACTTGAATACAGTAAATATTTTTTGGGCCACTTAATTATAAAAAGTTACAAAATAATTAATCAACTATTTAAATTTTTATTTTTTTCTTCACTAGCTGACTAATGTAAATATAAAAACACCTAAAAATTCAAGATAATTGAGTGATCAAAAAATACAAACTTAAATAGTTAAATGATAAAAAAAATTCAATTTTTGCTTGATGCCACAAAATCTCCACCAGACTGGTGATTGCACAAGATTTTGGCACGTGGTATCTAATTCAATTTTAAAAAATATAATACATATCACATATATAATGAATTGTCATCTAAAACGATAGATGATAGTCTGGAAGTTAGCTTAAATATTCTAAAAATTACCCTATAAAAATTTACACTGTTAAAAACTGGTTTGGCTGATGGAATATTCAAATGTGACGTATGCCTCATTTTGATATATAAGAACTAGTTTTTAACAGTAGAAATAGATAAACTTGAAAAAAAAAGATCTTTTTACTCTTTAATATAATATACAATTACTAATTTACTATTTTTTAAAATAAAATAAACAAAATTACCTTAAAACTTGAATAAAGGTATCAAATTATTATTATATTAAAATAGTGATAGTTCCATATGGGTTTCCATACCCTTAACATAAGCATCGAGTCAGCCAAATTATTCCTTCAAGATGCCCTATGCCCATGATTCAATACACGTTCAAAATTATTCATAAAAATTATTTTAAAATATGTAATTTTTATATATTATACATACTCTATACAAATAAAATAATGTATACCTATCATATAAACTGAAAAATTTTAAAATTATATGGTCAATTTATGATTTTAATGCTTTTATTTGTATACTTTAATACGGTGTACTTTAGTCTCCTTTTTTTTAAAAAAATTTAAAATTATAATATCGATAAAGTCAATATGTTTATATCAAGACGGGCTTAAACTATGGTTAACATGTAAATTTATAATTGATTGAATATGTTAATTATAATTATCATGTTTTTCTCGAATTTCAGATTTAAGATTTATGATTTAGAATTTAAGATTTATATTGGGTTTTGAATTTTGAGTTTAAATTTAAGTTTAAATAAAGTTTTTAGTGTTTATCTTTAAATTCTTCACCGTTTTTATTTCATAGTTGATTTATTAAATATTGGTTAAAATATACTTTAAGTGCATGTACTCCTTGTGCATGTAAAATTTAGTCATTCTACTTTGTAGATTTTGAAATATAGATATAAATGCTAACACCCGTTAAAATTATTTTATTAAATTTATTGGTGTAAGATTTTAAATAAAAATAAATACTCACTCGACAGTCATTTAACAGAAACATATAGCATTGTTATGCATTTGAGTTTAACAGAAAATTTAATGGTGTTAACAATCAAACTTACATTTTTAAATTCAAAAAAAAAAGAAGAATTATTCCTTAAAATAAAAGTCTGAGGGCTAAATTATAAATATACAAAAAAGTATAGGAACTTGAAGCACACTTTAACCTTAAATATTCATTGGTTAAAATATGCCTTGAGTCTCTATACTCCTCACAAGTTTAGATTTTAGTCCCTTTATTTTTATTTCTAAGAATTTAGTCTCTCTACTTTCAGATTTCAAATTTCAAGTCCAATTATTAACATTATTAATTTTTTGTTAACTTTGTTGGTGTGACTTTTAAAATAAATAAAAAAAACTCAACTGGCAGCCATGTACAAAGAAATGACTCTGTAATAAACTTGAATTTAACAAAATAATTTTAAAGTATTAATAGTTGAACTTGAATTTTGCAATCTGAAAAGTAAAATGATTAAATTCCTAGAAATAGAAGTATAAGGACTAAATTTTAAATTTACAAGAGAAAAGGGAGTTAGGACAAGTTTTAACCATATTCATTTCTATTTATTTTCTTTGTACTTTAAAGTGGGGACCACAGAATCTAACTCTTCACTCGCTGGCGAGTGTTACAAACACGAGCAAGTGGGAAGTGGGGGTAAGCATCCAATGCTTAAAGTTTGAGCAGGCTGGCGAGACTATCAAGTTGACACGTTGAGCCCATCACTGCCGTAGGTCCCACCACGTGTCATCCAGATGGGCTTGGTGAGTAAGATAAATGCCATGGGGTCTGAAACTCAGGAATATACCAAATATCTCTGTCAAATTTTAAATTCATCATTGAACTTGGAAATATTTAAATTGAGTCATAATATATTAATCATCTCTTCTTAGTTAATAAATATCGTATCATCATTTAAATGTATTAATATTGTATTAATCAAATAATACACATATTTTTACAATTTAATTCACATATTTTAAAATGTGTTTAATTTCAAAATTTAAATTATAATAAGTTAATAATTAATTTAATAAAAAGACTCGATTGATATAATATTAATACTTTAATGACTCAATTAAAACGTTTGAAAGTTTGGAAATATTATTTGATACACATTTAATGTATTTTTTTAATTTCACATATAATATATTTCTTATTTATATATTTGTATGTCAAAATATCAATCAAACACAATAGGGACCTCTTCTGAAGTACAATTTATTTCTTATTTTGTTTTTGAACGCAAATAAAAGTTTATTTCAAACCCATTAAAAATTAATATGAGGAAAAAAAAGTGGGTTTTTTATGTGTTTTGAAGTCATATTAATCTTACGCCAAAAACTAAATGATAATAATGAGAAAAAAAAAAGATAATTACTTGAATTTGGAACATATTTGATTCGTAAAGATAGCCATGAATAAGTAATAGAGGTTGATAAAAATAAAGATATAAATTCATAATTAATTAATTGATTATACTTTTTTTTTTCAAAAAATTTCATTAAAGAGAAAACAAATGATTTCCAAATTATACAGCATAAAATAAAATATTTTAATAACATTTTTTCAAAAAGTAAAATTACTTTTATTTTTTTATATTATAATTTATTTTGTTTTTTAGATTTAAAAAATAACGGTTAACACAATTAAAATTCTTATATGACATTAATCAGTATGATATTTTAAAAAATATTTATTTGATAGTTATATAATAAAAAATATTATTATTTTATGGTAAAATATTTGGTATATTAACAGTAGATTTTTTATGAAAAAAACTTTACAAACAAGATTATATGTGAATTATTAATTAATATATTATTTTTATTAAATATAATATTTTTTATTATATGTGAATAATTTTTCAAAATGTCGTACTTGAAAGAAGAAATTAAAAGAAGCTTCTAAGAGTGCCGAAAAAAAGCAGTTCCCAAAATCTAGGAACTAATAAATAGCCTTTCGTCCTAAATTCAAAAGTCCACGATATTACGTAACATTTTATATTATAATTATATTCGAAATATTATTTTCGAGGGTAATTATATTTATAAATTTTTATTATAATTATAATCAGATTATTTTCTACTTTTTCTAATATTTATCTTAAGTATTTATCTAAATAACTTTTTTTAACCAATAACCCAATAAGGATTTTACTTCATTTTAAGAGTTCTTACTTTTTACATTTTTCAGTTTCCTATAGAGCAATGTCATCGCCAGCACCGGCACCGGCACCGGCACCAGCAGCGTTACCACCAACGATCAATGCTATATCGCCATCACCACAACCATCGACCTCCGCAGCTCCGCCTCCAACTATCACTCCCTCCAAAACGCCACTCACCCCATATCCACAGCCTCCAGTAGTAACCCCTTCTGCTGCTCCGTCTTCAACCACTGCTCCTCCTCCCTTCGCGTCATTTCCTTCGCCGTCATTCCCCACTACCCTTCAGTCACCAGTCACCACTTTCCCCCCGCTATTGTCCACCAACCCTTCCTCTCCGCTTCCATTCACCACCTTTCCTTCACCATCATCCACCACCAACCCTTCTCTTCCGCCACCAGCCATCACTTATCCTCTGCCACCATCCTCCAATATTATTTACCCTCCACACCCTTCTACGCGGCAACCAACCCCGAGAAGTTCTTCCAACACTCCATTGCAACCACCACCACCACCGCCTACATGGACTTCAACGACTGCATATCCTCTGCCGCCGCCATCTCATTCCAGAGGTGGAGTGCCGACGATGCTGGTACTGGGGATAGCAATAGGGGGGATAGCCATATTATTGGTTTTGAGTTTGCTATTTACACTTATATCTTCTCAAAAGAGAAAAAGAACAAGAACAAGAAGAGATGAAGAAAGTTACTACACACCTCCTCCATCTCCTAGGCCCAAAGGTTAATTAATTATTTCTTTTATATATTTTATTAAATTTATTTGTTTATTTGTCTATGGTCTCGATTTTATTGAGAGCTGAATTCACAAAATGTTTTTGTTGAAATTTAGATTAAATTTATAGAGTAAAAATATCTCATTCAAAATGCATGAAAAAATGTATCGTGCATCATCTTGATTTATTAATGTCTTATAAATATAAACTCGTATAAACTCTTAAAAGAGATAGGTAACAACCTCATCAATAAAACATATTTAGTTGACTAAATTTTTGTTAAGTTAATAATTTGTATTATATATTCAAGTGTTTCATTTTGTTGATATTGCATCTTGTGTTTTGTGCCATTCTTTTAATTATATACATTAATCTATTTATTGCAAACATGAAAAAATTTGATGTCATATACCTTATTTGATGTCATTTATTTATTTTAGATGATACTCATGGTGGTCAACATAATAAAGGGCAACAAAATCCACCAGATTCAGAACCCAATAATCAAGGGCAACAAAATCCAACAGATTCAGAACCCATTCCTCCACAGTCTCCACCACCGAAATTTCCGTCGCCGGAACACTCTTCGACATCTTTAATACCATTGCTTCCGCCGCCTCCACCCCCTTTTACGTGCAACTTTGGAGGTTTCGACACTAATATAGATTCAATTCCTGAAAACCCATTCCTACCGACCGCACCTAAAATTGCATTAAGTCTCTCAAATAGAATGTTTACCTACGAGGAACTAGCAACGGCAACAAATGGCTTCTCCGATGCCAACCTTATAGGACAAGGTGGTTTCGGGTACGTTTATCGAGGAATACTCGTCGACGGGAAAGAAGTGGCGGTGAAGCAACTGAAGGTCGAAAGCAGGCAAGGGGAGAGAGAATTTAAAGCGGAAGTTGAGATCATTAGCCGCCTTCATCATAAACATCTTGTCTCGTTGGTTGGATATTGTATATCCGAGACAACGAGGATGCTTGTTTATGAGTTTGTTCCAAACAACACTTTGGAGTTTCACTTCCATGGTAAGATTGTCTTTTCATTTTTCCACTTTAGTATTTATGTCTAATATAAGTATTCAAAGTTTTAGTAACAGAAAAGAATTAAATACACTATGCTGTAAGTAGATACCTTATATTCAATACTCATACTTACACTTCTCAAAATGGGTTAATTAGGTTAGTTTTAGGTCAAGTTAATTTAGGTTTTTGGGATAAAGTTTTGGGTGTTAATTAAAATTTTCAAAAATTTAAGAGTTTAATGAAAATTTTAAAAATTTTAATATATTTTAATTTTTTCAAAAATTTGAGCAGCTTAATTAAAATTTTTTAAAAATTTCAAAGGAAAAATAAAAAATTTCCAATAATTTTTGGAGGGCAAAGGTCCCTTGGCCACCATTATGTTCCGCTCCTACTACGTCTTAAAATTTTCAGATCATTTCTAGATTCAAGTCATTTTATATTCTTTTGTGATTGGATATTCAAATTTTCAAGTTGGTTTTCTGAACTTAAAAAATTTTGAGTTTATTTACTTTATAGGTAAGTCACATCTTAAAACGGGTCAAAGTTTTTTTTTTTCATCAGCTGAAATGATATGAGAATGGTGATTTGCAGGAGATGGACGACCTATCATGGACTGGTCAACTCGAATGAAAATTGCTTTAGGATCTGCAAAAGGACTAGCATATCTTCATGAAGATTGTATGTTCTTTTTTACTCTTTAGATTTTTAAGGTTTCAATATCTCTTAATTTATGTTAAAAATTATCAAATATTAATTTTCCAGGTCATCCAAAGATCATTCATCGTGATATTAAAGCAGCTAATATTCTTTTGGATTTCAATTTCGAAGCTAAGGTAATTAATTTTCATTTCATTTTTTTTTGAAATTTCTAAATATTCAAGACAAATAGCAGCGTAAATGCATACCCTCAAGCTGTTCAAGGAAAATCCTGCTTTTTTAATTGACCATTTGTGTTTCTTTTAACTTGTTAATTATTAGCATTGGTCGGTAAGATAAAAGACAGTTCAGTTTTTCACATTCTAGTTTTGCATGCAAAATTATAATAGGTGGGGTTTTAATGCGTATGTCATGAATGAATTATTTTCAATTCTTCATTCATTGCGCTTTATATTAATTTAAATTTACATTGTAATTATTAAGACATATATTTAAATTTACTCGTATTCAAATTCATTTCCAGATTTCAATATAAATAACATAGAGAAAATTTGTGTTTTCAGGTTGCTGATTTTGGACTAGCTAAGTTTTCATATGATGTTAACACTCATGTCTCTACCAGAGTGATGGGTACTTTTGGGTAAGATCTTGTTTCTTGGTGTGTATATATATATATTTATGTTTGTAAATTAAAAATTTGTATATACTAATTTTTTTTTATCTATGTTCTTTTGATTTTTTTTTCTTTAAGATATTGGTATTCTACATTTATATTTGACACATATTCAAACACGAATATAAAAACATAACCTTTCAAATGATCATCTAAAAACATATATTTTTTTTAAATGAATATACTTGCATTTAACACTCCATTTGAGTAACATACGTTCCATCCACTATTAACTCTTTAGGTATTTGGCTCCTGAGTATGCTTCAAGCGGAAAACTCACGGATAAATCAGATGTTTTCTCGTTCGGAGTTATGATTTTGGAATTAATTACCGGGCACAAACCGGTTGGCTCTTCTTACAAAGAAGACAGTTTAGCTGATTGGGTTAAGTTCTTATTTTCTCTTTTTCATCCCTCTTCATGAATTAATTGCATATACCGAGGTTCAATTTCTTAAATCAACTTAGAATCATTATTAAGTGAAACGTACAATTTGGGATTTACAGGCAAGACCTTTGCTCACAAAAGCTTTAGATGATGGGAACTTCGACTGTTTGGCTGATCCGAAATTAGGAAGGGAATATGACCACAACGAGATGGTTCGTATGGTTGCTTGTGCTGCTGCTTGTGTTCAACTTTCAGCTCGAGATCGACCACGAATGAGCCAGGTAAATTTGGGTTCGGGTCAATTTTAAATTTGTGCTACATGTTAAATTTAAATTATTCCAAGTTTTGAGTTATAAGTACAAAATCATTCAAATTTAGGGTGTTTTTAGCCGATTGAGTCGTTGCATGTTTAAATCATCTCGGATCGTTGTTATTTTAGTTTTCAATTGTTTTGATATTAGGTACAGCCAATCGGAATTCAGGTTGAATTCGAGTTAGATAGCTTTAGGTCATTAATCTTTTATGATCAGATTGAGTTAAATCATATATAGGTTTCAATTGATCGGGATGATTTACTCGATTCGAGTCATGACAACTCTAATACGAAAAGATAATTGGAACAATTATGTTCCACTCATGATTAGACTCTGACCCGAAACTTTTAACCAAGCAGATAATCCGAGCTTTAGAAGGTGATGTATCGATGTCCGATCTTAACGACAGTGCAAGTCCCGAACATAGCAATATCCACAGCTCTCATGAAAACTCAGACATCCATACAAGCCAGCACAACGAAAACACAGAAGAGTCCAAGAGAATGGTGTTGGACTCTCAAGGATACGGTGCTAGTGTCGAGTACAGTGAACCAAGCACTGAATACGGTTCTAACCCTTTCATCTCTATCAATGAAAGTTGCTCGAATCAACCAGGAAACGAAACCCTTTCTAGCTCGAGCAATGAGAGATCAGACCAGCCAGGAAACGGAAGCGGTAAGGATGAAGAAGAACAGCTGAAGGTGTAGCTCAAATTTCAATCTCTTTTATAATGCCTCATTTTTTTTTGTAAAGTTCCCATTGGCATGCTTTTGAATAAGACAACACAAATTTTCATTTAATTTGATTTTGTATTTATTAGGGAGACACAAGAAAACAATGGATACGCTTTGGTTGATTCTTTTATTTGTTTCAAAATTTGGATCTATCTTTGATTTGACACATATCATATTATCACTATGTATATGTATGGATGCATGCATGCGTATCTATATACAAATATATAGGTTAAAGTATTGGGGATGTCCCTATATTATAGGGACCGGATCAAATTAGTCCCTCTATTATTAAATGGATCAATTTAATTCCTATACTATTGAAAAGAATCAAGTCCAAAATGTAACAAAACAGAACTATAAAAACTTTACAGAACTATAAAAACTTTATAAATATTAATTTTGTTAAACACTAAATGATAAATTTTTAAACAGTTAATGTTAACTCTATTTCAGTTTAGCCTTATTTGATTCTTTTTAATTGTAGAGGGACTAATTTGATCAGTTCCCAATAATAAAGGGGTCTCTCAGGTACATTCACCCAAACATATATGAATAATGAAACTTGCTACTAATTCTGCATATATGATTTCAAGGTTAAACTTGTGTGGTGCTTGCTGCTATCAAAACTTTCAAAAGGTATAACAGTACAGATAGAAAATTAGTGAAAAGAGAAACTAACTTCGAAAAAGTCTTATCCTTCAACTATAGATTGGCTAACCGACCTGACATTGATCGCCTTCGCCTCCTTCGTTTTTGTCGAATCCGCCATATGCTGAAGAATAGTACAAAGCCTGAAGAACCAGAGATATATATATATTTTTTGGTGAAAAGAACAAAGATATTAATCAAATACAAGGCCAAAAATGCAAAGAAGATTTACATCAACATCTATATATGTGTGTGTCTATAAAAGATGTTCACCAACCTGTAATTGCGATAACTGCAGGTACAAGCCACTGACTAGCAACTAGTTCAGGCACATCGAGCTGCGAAAACAAGAGGTAAGTTTTATCGGTCTTCGGGTTCAATATATAAAAAGAATGAATCTGTTTAGACAGAGTTTTATGCTTCTTACCTCACCCAAGTACCTGTTTCCGAAATAATCGCCCTTATTTTTCTCTGTAAACTTGGGACGCCGAGAATTTGATGTATCAATAGTGGAATTTAAGCCTCTTCCTAAACCAATAACATGATAGCCAGGTAGTTTTCTGTTTCTTCCCCTAATGTGTAAATTGTATCCTTTAGTTCCCCACACTTCGAATCTAGAGTCAGTCCGACAGATTAAATCCTTTCCAAGGACAGCAGAATACACGGAGAAATTTACATCGGTTCTTCGAGATGATAAGTGGTTGTCATCTTCATACAATGGCATATCTTGCTTAACAGACTTGGAGAAAAGCACAGGATCTTTAATATTTGAACCTGTGAAATCTAGTATTTTTCTTAGAAGCCGGTAGCAATTGGTCACCATATGGCTGCTGTCTAAGCAGTTCGAGTCTCCATATACAGCAATGCGACCTTCACCGACTTCTAGCAGGCCAAGGATAGGTGAGTCTGCCTGCATATGCCAAGAGATCACATAATTTTCAATGTTAAAAGTCACGTATGCTGAAATTATTAAAAGACTATAGATGTTTAATCACCTTGTTCATGCCGGAATTCAGCAACAAATTTTGAGTGGCCCCACTTTCCGAGCTATCCAAAAAAGGAAAGCTATGTACATAACCACCTCTTGGGAACCTCACTATATCTGTTCCAGATGCATATCGACTCTGTTCATCGTCAATAGAAAAATCACCATTCAGAATCTTATCCCCGAAAGCTATCCCAAATGGAGCCAAAAGATCATTTAATGCTGGGATATTTGCACCTCCAGTCACTGGTGTCCACCAACTCCTCGTGTTGTCATCGAAAAATCTCATTTTGACCATTGTATCCACATTATACCATTCAGCGAAAACAGCCAAACCCAAACCAGTATTAATGACATCATCCCTGAGCTTTTCAATTTCTTCTTGGAAGTATTCATCCTCAAGATCAACCATCAAAAGAGTTCCGTATTGGCTAGCATCGAAACACGTAAGAGGAGAACCAAGTGTCTCAATATAATAGCCAGCATCTCGTAACATGTTGAACATAATGTGAAAATTTGTATGTAGGTGATCCCCATGCCAATCAAGAATGTCGTTCCGTACATCCAATGAGTCTCTTGGAATATATCCAGGAGGATATTTAATACTGTGAAATTGGTCCCATAAAACCCGTTTTGATCGTGGTGGAGTTGGAACCACATTCAATTTCAACTTAAGAACGCAAGTACTAGTTCGAACAGCCCTCTCCCCTTGGGCTGGAGGAGAATGTACTCTAACAGTTACATTGCCCTCAATCACTCCGGAAAAATGTGCACCTTCTTCCTTAATTTGCATGTGAAGTGCTAAGTAACCTGTCCAAGGCCAGATGACTTCTGAATAAGTAAAGCGAATACTTAAAAGATTCCCTTCCTCATTTGAAGGATGCCATATCGGTGGACTACGAACATAGCCAATGACACCCATCCCATTCAGAACAGTAGCATTGAATATCACAGGCATCGCACCAGCATAAAGTGGTTGCAGACAAAAGGGCCAGGAATACGGACAATCTGTATAATCAAGAACACTAGGAAATATGCTTGCTCGAGGTTGGTAACTCTTAAGGATTTCATATGATTCTAATCTGACAAAGAAATAAACTTAATCAATTATTAACATACTAAATAGATCTAAAAGGAAAAATTCTGAATGTTATAAGGAAGAAGCACCGAAACCAGGTGAACTTACAGATCTACTCTCCCTGCACCCTGTTCATACATGTTTGGACCAGTAAGCTTAGCGGCACCCTCAACTAGTGCTTGTTTCATGCTTGCAGGATTCAGAATTTCCTTCCGTTTGTTCTCAGGAATGATACTAACAAGCAGGCATACCACACCAGCAACCACAGGGCTTGCCACACTAGTGCCTGATAGGCTTTTACATCCGGTACTGATCTTAGATCCCATAATTTCCCGTCCATATGCCACAACATCTGGTTTGACACGACCATAACTGCAAAGGGAATTAACCAAGTTAAATCTTCAAGTGTTATTCAGCACACTTTCTTCAAATGAAAAACAGATTGTGGGCTGGAAAAGCTATTGCATAAAAATAAGGAGTACTACATATTCATGACCAAAACGGAGGAAAAAAAAGTGACGTAAATAGTATAAACTTATTTAGAGGTTCAAAACCAAGTAGAATAAGTACAAAAATACAAAATATGTAATACTTTATGCTAGAAGGATATGATACCCATGAGGAATCTCCCAAGTACTCATGCCACGTGACGAAAATGAGGCTATGTGATCACTATAATCGATGCCACCAACACCAATAACGTCACTTTGGTCAGCTGGATTGTTTAAAGTTCCATAAAGTGGCCCATCATTTCCAATGGCTGATACCATAATAATATTATTGGCTGTTATTTCCCAAACCTGGAGAACCATAAAGCAGCAAACATTAACCGAAAAGGGCTCAGCTACATGTTATTAAAAAGAAAAAAGGAACGTATGCAAAAGTGTACGCGTGCATAATATTTCAAGTTCACCACCAAAGTGGGTAACATCACAAATTATCCTCGTTAAGAAATTAATGTCCAAAGAAGACAAACAGTTCAAAATGTATTAAAATCTATGAAGAGAAACTCAACTCACTAATTAGAATGATCAATTCACGATTCATGGAATTTAGAAGAGGTATAGAAGTTTATGTAGAAAATTCAACGAACTCCAATAAAGAAATGAATCATTATGAATGAAGCATTTCCATATGCTACCAAAGTCTTAAGGGCAAAGTTGAAAAGTCCAAATCGACAAAACAGACTAAAACCGACATTTTTATTCACAATTTCTCGGTTGTGAAATGAAAATATCAAATGACGGTTGACATGTAACATGCCAAAGGGAGTCTACCTTCTCTACAAATGGGAGATCCAAGTAATCAGGTCCACCTATGCTCAAGTTTAACACATCCATGTTGGTTGCAATAGCATAGTTGAAAGCATCAAGGAACCATGATGTATATGATACCTGCAATAAGCTGAGCACAAAATTCTCATAATCTAACTAAACTTTATATCATAAGTCAAATGCCAAAACAAAAAAACCTCAGGGTATAATGCATTAAACATAAAACTCTTTCATTATCTTGCCTATTCAATATTTATTTCTCAGTTAAAATATATTCTAATTCTAGTATTCTAGTAAAAAAAAGGGTCTGATTTATAAAGGCCAAGGAACAACTTCCAACGACAATACAAAAAATGAAGAAAATTTCTAATACCAACATGCGTTACCTGCGCATCCGTGAAAACACGAAACGCATAAATCTCGGTATCAGGTGCAAAACCAAGACACTCAGCATCTTCACCGGCGATAACACCGGCCACAAATGTTCCGTGTCCAAGATTATCATTCAAAGTATCTTCGTTAGTCCAATTAGTACGTTCCTGAAAAGAGTTTGCTCCCATAAGTGAAAATTAAAGTTCCCCATTGAAAAGCCACTTATGTATATACAAACACATATACATATATTAATACACACACCTTAATGTTTCGAAAATGAGGGTGATCAGCACGTATTCCAGTATCGAAAATAGCCATTTTGACTTTGGCACCAGTGTACCCTTTTCGCCAAAGAGCATCAGCTCCGAATAAGGAAGTAACTTGAGACCTCTGCAACATCAAATACAAGTAATTCCACAACTTCTTTATTTAAATTCTAAAAAAACAAAAGGAATAGAATAGAAAAAACTTTGGGTAATTTACCTGCGACAAAAGATGGCGACTCCAATTAATCGACGAATTACTTAAACCCGAAACATGGCAATGTTTTTCTTCACTAAACGACATCGAAGTAAAAATCTTTCCGGGTCGTTTTCGTCCATTCTCAAAAGCACCACCACCAGCACCAAGCAGACCCCTGTTATAGCTTAAATCAACGTTGACATCTTTAACGAATCCCAGCCTCTCGATTTCCTCAATCAAGGCTTCTTTCACTGAACCCTCGATCGAAACCAGCCCAAAATCGGTGGGGAACTTAGCTGCCGCGTTGCGTCTTTCGATCCATTCCCAGCCGTCGGATCGAAGGTTGGATTCCAAGTAAGAACGATGATCGGATGCCGGTTTGTAGTCAGTGAACCGGATTATGTAGTTGTTACGGACGGTTAGGTTGTTGGATCCGTAATGGGTTAGGGTTTGTTTACGTGTCGGGCTGAAGAGGGGTTTGAAATGGAAGAGGGAAACGGAAAGAAAGGTAACGAAGAAGGCGGATTTGAGAGGAAATGAAAGTTGAATTATGATCATGATGAAGATGATGGTGATAGGCCGTTAATGGTGAATTAATTTGGCGGGAAAATCCCTTCATAGAAGAAAGGGGAAAAGCCTTTTCTTTTTTGTCCTTCACTTTGAATCTTCAGATTCCGACAACCTCGACGGTCTAAAAACGGAGAACACGAAGGAACTTTTACGATTGTAACGCCACGTGGCTTAAAAACTCTAAATCTTACATGTCGCAGTAAGTGACATGCCCTAATTCTTTAGATGACGAATTAAATTCAAAAAATATACTTTGATTCGTGAGTTTAATACATTTCGAGTATGAAGTTTGATAAATGAGTTTAATAGAGTTAGAGTAATTTGATTAAGTGTCCAATTCAGCTCGAATTTAAGAATTGATATTCGAGTCAAGATTTAGTTAAGTATCAAATTTTAAATTTTAAGTTAATTTCAAGTTTAAATTTATCACTATTCGAACTCGACTTGATTTTATCTATTTCGAATAAATTTTTTATTTAAAAAATATAATTATATAAAAATTAAAATTATTTATTTTATAATCGAGTTGAATCATATCTTTAAAAAAATATATCTAAATTCCATTAAATTCGAACTAGATTAGTTCTATCCTCCACCTAAGGGTGTAATCAAGTTAAGTTTAGAATACTAGCAAGCTCAAGGTTGACTCAAAATTTAAAGCTCTATACTTGGCTTGAGCTCAATCAAACATTTGTTTTTATGTTTGAGCTCACAATTTGAGATATAATTAACTCGTTTTATCATTTTTTGTACTCGAACTCGATTAAGTTCATGTGTATTTAAGCTCGAGCTAGACTCAATAATTAAGCTTATAGTTAATAATATATATTAAAGGCAATAATATAATTTGATAATATGAAAATGTTTGAAATATATATTAAACAAAAAAACTTAATAAGAATCATAAGTTATTCAGAGTATTACTGAGCTTGAACTTGATTTTAGCTTGAAAATTATCGAATTGAATTCAAGTTATTTTTAAATTGAATTCAAATAGCTTTTGAGTGCTAATGTCTCATTTGCACCCTTATGATTGCACCTACATTTTATCGGGATAGAATCCAAATTAAAAAAAAAGACATCTGAATAAATGTTCATTTATTTTTCATTAGATAAAAAAATAAATTTTAAATTAGTTTTTAAATTTTATAATATTCTAATTGAGTTTTTAAAGTATCAATATTGTATTAATTAAGTTATTTAACTAATCTAATTATCAATTTGAACATTAAATGACAGCTCAAATTTGACGCGACTGTATTTAAAACAAACAAATCAAATTAAAAACATGTATATACTTACTATATAGACGACTTGGATATAATATATTTTACAATTTGGTCCATATGTTTTAAATATGCTCCACGACATATTCGAACCTACATTTTTAGGGTTAATTGCACCACGTGTCCTCAATTTATGGTCTAATTTGGTTTATGAACTTCAAAACGTTCTATTTGAGACCTCAAAGTAGTAGAATCATATTAATCAAGTCCTTTAATCAGCCAAACCATTAGTTTGTGCATTAAATGTCAGCTCAAATTTGATGTTAAACATATTTAAAATATGTGAATCAAATTGTAAAAATTTGTATACTTGTTGTATGAACAACTTATATCTGACTTATTTACAAATTGATTCACACGTTTTAAATATTATCCATGTTAGATTCAAACCAACATTGAATGCTTAAATAGACATATAAGTTGATGGAAGGACTTGGTTGATACTTTTAGGACTCGATTATAACTTTTTGATGTTTACATAACAATTTAAAATATGATCAATAATTAGACTTGAGCTAAATCGAGCATCAATTTTCAAACTCAAGTTCAATTAAGACTTAATGGAGCTACTTGCGCTCGAGCTCGATTAAGCTCGTTCGTGCTCTAGCTTGAGTTCGTTCATACTTAAGCTCTTTCTAAAAAAAATAAGAGTAAAATGTAATTTCATAATATAAAATATATTAAAAATGAAAAACATGATTAAACTCGCAAGCTATTTGAGTCCGGTATTATGGTGTTAAAATTCAATTCAACCGATAGCTTGAGTTGCTTGAACTTGAACTCGACTTAATAATTATTAAATTGAATTTGAGTTTTTTTTTTTTGAAGTCAAACTAAAATATCTTAACATGTTTATTTATATATATTTAAATATTTTCAAATAGTGGCAAACTCGAGCTCAATATCAACTAGAAATTTGAGGCACAATACTTGACTCAAGCATCGATTTCTAAGCTTGAGTTCAACTCGAGACTTAATTGAGTTACTTGAGCTCAATTAAGCTCGTTTATATTCAAGCTCGAACTCGTTCATGTACTTAAACTCATTCTATATAATAAAGGTAAAAATAAAATTTCACAATATAAATATATATTAAAATGACAAGCCCAATTAGACTTGTGAAGTGTTCAAATCGAGCATTACAATGTTTGAGTACTCAATCCATAGTTTAAGTCAGTGGCCAAGGCCCCTCCTAAAATGGAAAATGTTTCATTTAAGTCCTTTATAATTTATAAAATTTTAAATCAGTAATGGTAAAATTACACTTTAACCCTTCCAAAATGATGAAATTTTGATTTAATCCTTTAAAAATTATAAAAAATATAGGCTTTAAAATGGTAAAATTATAATTTTATTATTGTAAAAATATATAATTTAATTATGCCTCAAATTTTTTTTTTGATTCACCCCTAATTTAAGTTGCTCAAACTCGAGATTAAGTCAAAATTACCAAATTCAATTCAATTTTTTTAAATTAAACTCAAATAACTTACTAACATTAATCTCTCATTAATCGCTTAAACAAAATATAATATTAACTGAAAACAATTAGTATCTTTAACAGAAACATAACGGAAATTCATAACGGGATAAAATTAGTTAAATTCGTTAAAATTGTATTTTTTTCTTCTTCTTTTTTATCGAACATTTCGGCACCCATTGACATGCTTTTAGATACAATTGTCTTTTCTTAGACAAAATTTACCTTTTCTTTCTTCATAATTTATGTTAATCTATTAACAACCGAAATAAAAATAAATAAAAACCCTTTGTTTAGCCTCTCATTTTTAAAATTGTAGTTTTTTTTTTGTGAAATATATAAAATGCTGTTATAACTAAAAAAATAAATATAAATAAAAACCCTTTATATTCTTTGTTGTTTACACAAAGAAGAAAAAGAAGAAGAGAAAAATAAAGAAGATAATTGAGACAATGGTTCGAGCATTGTCTCGTCGATGTAGCATTCAAAGTTGGGGATCTTTTCGTATTAGGCGAACAAATCATGATGATCATGATGATGATCACGATGATGATGATCATAAGCAGCAACAACAATTGAGGACCATTGATGCAAGAAATACAAATAAACCAACGGAGGATCAACCCCCTTCTATAGGAGAGGCTCCCAAGGAGAAGCCCCAATCAGGTTTGCAAATATTAAAATTCTAACTTTAAAATTTATTCGATATCGATATATATTTTTTAAAATTTGAGGTTAGATGTTTTCGGGTATATATACCTAAAAGTTGAGTCAAAATTGAGTTTTGGGACGGTCCTGCCACGCCATATTGTAACCTTTAGCCTTAACATGGAGAAAAAGCGGGGAAAGGTTAAATATGCTAAGATAAGAAGTTTATAATTCGACTTTGATGTCTTTTTTTTTTTAACTCAAAATGAGATAGTTTCGGATATATATACTTAAAAATCGAGTCAAAGTCGGGGCTTGAGATGGTTTTGCCTCGCCATGTTGTAACCCTTAACCTTAACATGGAGACGAAAGAGAAAAAAAAACTAAATATGCTAATATATGAAATTCAAACTTGTTTAATGTCACCTTTTAAACTTATTCGGTTTAGATGTCTTTTTTTTCTTCCAATTTAAGGCAAGATAGTTTCGGGTATATATACCTAAAATTTGAGTCAAAAGTTGGGGTTTAATACCGTCTTGCCGCACCATGTTGTAACCCAAAACCTCAACATGGTGATAAGGGCAAAAAAAATGCTAAGTTTTGAACTTTAAATTTGTTTGATGTCACCTTTTAAGGTTATTTGATTTTGATGTCTTCAAGGTGAGACGATTTTGGGTCAAAAGTTGAGGCCCAAGACCGTTTTGCCTTATTATGTTGTAACATTTTTGTTCGGTCATGTTGTGATCTTTGGCTTCAACATAAGATAAAGAAAGAGAGGTGAAGATATAGAGATTTTAACTTTAAACTTCAATTTCAATGTCTTCTTTTAGAATTCAATTTGAGACAATTTCAAGTGTATATACTTAAAAGTTGAGCTAAAGTTGGGATTTGAGACCATCCCGGTTTACCATATTGTAACTCTTAACCTCATCATAGAGATAAAAAAAGTTTAAAGATGCAAAGATATGAACTTTAAACTTGTTAAATGTCAACTTTTAAATTTCAGGATGCGGTATATGCTTAAAAGTCGGATCATGTTGGTGTCAAGTTGAAAAAAAGAACAGCATTGTTTGGCCTCCTTGCGATCCTTGACCTCAACATAGGATAAGGAAAAATTGGTTGAAGATATTGAGATTTTAATTTTAAATTTGTTCGAAACACCTTTTAAATTTCAATGAGGGACCTAAAACTTGGTTAGATTAAGTTGAGGTGAAAGGAAAAAAAAAAAAAAAAAGTACCCCATCTAGTCTTATTGCTATCTTTTAGTAAAGGTCAGACGATCATCGGGGCCAAAAGGGATTTGACCCACAAAAATATTTAAAAATTTAATTAGGCCCCCAAGTTTTTTTTGTAAATTACCGTTAAGCTTTCAAAATTTTAATTATGCCTACCAAAATTTTAAAATATTCTCATTAAATTCCTTAAAAAATCTACATCCGCCACTAATCCTTAGCCTTAGAATGGGGATAAAAAAAGAAAATGAAAAAGGGTTGTTGATAATTAGATTTAAACTTTAAATCTATTTATGCCATGTTTTAAAATTGATTTCATGAGTTAACTAAATTAAATTTTGGATTAGAATTATTATTATTCTTTAAAATTGTTATTGTTATTATTTTGGGTGATTTAGATATGGATCAAATGAAGGAAAGGTTTGCTAAGTTGCTTTTAGGTGAAGACATGTCTGGAGGAGGCAAAGGTGTTTCTTCGGCTTTGGCTTTGTCGAATGCAGTGACGAATCTAGCCGGTAAGAATGTTTTGTTCGTTGTTTATGTCTGAATATATGTCGAACATATACGATACAAATGTAATAAAAGTTTGATTTTGAGCTTAATTATATAATGTAGCATCCATTTTTGGAGAGCAAGGGAAATTGGCACCAATGGCACCAGAAAGGAAAGCTAGATGGAGAAAAGAAATGGATTGGCTTTTATCTGTAACTGATCACATTGTTGAATTTGTTCCTTCACAACAAAAATCGAAAGACGGGACGAATATGGAGGTACAGATCCGACCACATAGGAGTCACGATTTCTTATAAAAACTTGATGTACTTCAATGTTTGCATTTTTTGTTACTGCTTTTAATATTGTTTTGATTTTGATAGATTATGGTCACGAAACAAAGGAAGGATTTGCTTGTTAACATACCCGGCCTACGAAAGCTCGATACGTTACTTATCGTACGTAATCACATCTTTCTAACATGATTAAAATTGGGACAGTGCTACGGTTGCTAATTGAATTATAATGTAATAGGATACACTAGACAATTTCGGACAAGAACAAGAGTTTTGGTATGTGTCGAAAAATGATGATCCGGAAAATGAAAGTAGTCGGAGGGAAGGGAAATGGTGGCATCCGAAAGTTAAGGTTCCACCAAACGGGTTGTCGGAGACATCGCGAAGATGGTTGTTGTCCGAAAAAGAAGCTGTGAGCCAAGTACTAAAAGCAGCCATGGCCATTAATGCTTCGGTCCTATCTGAAATTGAAGTCCCCGAGAGTTACATCGATTCCCTCCCTAAGGTAAAAGAAATTCAACTCATTGGAAACTAAAACGTTGAACAATTTTTCATAATTTTGATCGATGTTCGCCGTGATGTCGATATAGAATGGGAGATCAAGCCTTGGTGATTCAGTTTATAAAAGTATAACGGTTGAATACTTCGATCCAGCGCAATTCCTTTCGTCTATGGATTTGTCAACCGAACACAAAGTTCTCGACCTTAAGAATAGAATCGAAGCATCGATAATTATTTGGAAGAGGAAGATGCATCATAAAGAAGGAAAGTCGTCCTGGGGTTCCGCCGTTAGTATAGAGAAACGGGAACTCTTCGAAGAGAGAGTCGAGACGATCCTTCACCTACTTAAGTATCGATTTCCGGGGCTTCCACAATCCTCACTCGATATATCTAAGATCCAAGATAACAAGGTAATAAGTATAACGATAATATTGTAGTTATTATTTCCTCGATGTATTCAAATTCATAAGATTTTACACTATTTCGAACATTCGCAGGACATAGGACATGCTATCCTGGAAAGCTATTCGAGGATTATCGAAAGTTTGGCTTTTTCAATCTTGTCGAGAATCGAGGACGTCCTTCATGCCGATAGCCTTGCACAATCCTCGTCCTCGAATTCCGATGATGACGCCACAAGGTTGAGTTCTGCGGAGACACCGACGCTCTTGGATTTCATGGGTTGGGGCATTGATCCCCTAAAAAGAAGTCCAATTGATATGGAAAACTTGTTTAAGGTTGATAGTGACAAAAAAGCATCCAAGCCTCCGGTTAGTCCGACTCCAAGACCTCCCATTCCCGAGTTGAGTGACAATTGATATGAAAAATTGATCGACGATTAATCGATGGTAACCTTACAAAGGAAAGGAAAACAAGAGGAACACTAAACATTAGAAGCAAAGCTTGCATTATGTATATATATTTTAATATACTCAAACCTAGGATTTTCGATGTAACAATAACTTCGCATAATTTACCTTGTTCTTCATTCAGAATTTCGACCTCAAAAGTGATTAGTTTAAGTCTTAAAATTGATGCATTTGAGAACATTCGATCAAATTAAGTGAAAAAATTTTAAGTTGAATGAAATGATTTTCTTTACAAGAGTATTATTTTATAATCTCAATTCGATTTGATTTTCTTTATATCAAGTTGAGTGAAATGAAATTCGAGTCAAATTAAATTAAAAAATAAAACAAACCATAGTGAAATCTTATTGACAATATGACTAATTTTTAATTTAAAAAACATAAAAACCTTGAATATATATTTATTTAAGAACTCTTTTAAAAAAACAAGAGGAAAAAAAGATAATTAAAATGGTCAACTTAATTTGATAATCTAGCCTCAAATTTATCATTTTGGATTTTTAAAAAATATATATAAATTTAGCATTAGTATATAAATTTTGAAATTTTTGAATTATATATTTATAAAATATTGAAAGAAAAATGTTTTATGAATATTTTGAATTTTTAAAGATTATTTTGAATTTTCTTTTGTAACTTTTTTGTGAGAACCTTTAATTGTGAATATTGAATAAGATTTTTTTCTCTTAATTTTTGGATTTTTAGTGTAGTTTACCCTTTTCTTTTTACTGGTTGTCCTGTTAATATTATTTACTTAATTATTAAATATAATTTACATGACCAAACAAGAAAATAAATAGAGAAATAAAAATTACTATAAAAAATCTACAATATTTTACACTATTGAGAGTAATTTTATAATCTTCAAAATCTCGAACACCAAGTCACCCTTTCTTATTTGAGAAAGAAACACATTAAAGATTAAAGTGAGAAAAATATTATATTTTAAAAATAAAAATGATATATTAATTCTAAATGAGATATGCCGATGACAATCCAATAATAGAATTATCAATATAACACTTTAAAATTAACAATTAGACTTTAATTGTGAAATCTAAAAAGTATACAAATTAATTCCCTACAATTAAAAAAGAGGGACTAAAACTAAATTTCAAATAAATGAATAGTATAGAAACTTTAAACATATTTTAACCTCATATATGATGTGACATTTTTTTATTTTCAGGTGATGATATAGCATAAACTCAAGGTGCCATTGCATCAAATAATGTAGATGGAAATCAAATTTATGGTAAAAGGATCACAAAGGCCCCTGTATTAGGAGTCAAAATTCATTTTGTCTCCTAAAAAAAGTAAGTAGTCATTATATGTTAAATCAAAGAGTAAATCGATTTTCTCATTAACAATTTTATCCATTTGTACTATTGAAAATTGCCGTGCCACTTGTACCTTATGTTGATGTAAAAAAACTAATTTTTTAACAGAATAACCCATTTACTCTTTAATCTCACAGACAAAGTCTAATTTGTCTTTTTTAAAAAGATGGAACAAAATACAATCTGACTCCTAGTACAGTGACCTTCATAATACTTTTTACTCAAATTCATGGATCAAATAGATCTAGTTACCAAATTTAAGCACTAGTGTGAAAAAACATATATGTACCAAAGTGAATTTAATTGATAAATTTAAGGGAAAAATGTATATTACCCTTTTATGAAAAGAGCATAGAAGATATGGTATTTTCTTTTTTAAAAGATAACATTTGAGTCGTCAACGCAAAAGGAAAATGATAGCGAGACCGCGGATGCGTGCACTTATATTGTCGTTATGTACTTTTCCTGGGGTTAATTTCACCATAAGTCCCTAAATTATCTTTAAACTTCAAATTATTTTAATTAAATTCGTAAAATATTCATATTGTATTGATCATGTCTTTTTTTCAATGTAATTGTCAATCTAGCTGTTAAATGATAAATTCAGATCCCACACGATATATATATTTAAAATATATAAATTAAATTATAATGTATATACGAATTTTTTACCCAATGATATAAATAATAATAATAACTCAAATGGTACGTGCATGAAAATATTTATTAAAATGGTACGTTTGTTATAGTATTCTGTCAGTATTGTCTAGAAATATGATGACTTAAAATATTTAGGGACCTGATATGTAAATTTTCTATTTTGATTGGCTGCTAAAAGAACTTTTGTGCGGCATCAAACTTTAAATAATGTAAATTGCTTCATAAACCCTTTTTATTTATTATTTTCTTTTATTCCCCTTCAACACCAAAAATAGGGAGACATCTTACTAATTACTTTAAAAAGTTTTTTTCTATCAAAGTGTATTTTTGTAAAAAAACCAATTCCAACTAGAATTAAATTTTATTTATTTTTTAAAAAATATTTTTTTGTTTAAATTATTTTATTCCAATTGGAATTGGCTTTTTTACAAAAATATTTTTTGGTAAAAAGAAATTAGACTTGATAAGATGTCTCTCTATTTTTGGTGTTTTAAGGAAATAAAAAGTAATAATAAACAAGAACGGTTTATAAAGCAATTTACCTTATTAAAGTTTGGTGCAGGCACATGGTCAGCTGCACCCTTAAAAGCTTTTCAATCAATATGAGAAATTTACATATCGAGTCATTGAATATTTCAGATCATTATATTTCAATCTGGTGCTGCTAATTTGTCTAAGGGACACTGATAGAACATTGTAGCAAACATACCATTTTGATAAATAATCTCATGGGCATACCATTTGAGGTTTTTGTTTATTGAAATAAAAAATCCTATATATACATACTATATAAACAACATAAATTTAACATGTAAAAAAAATTAACACAGATAAATACGCACAAAATTTAAGTGTAGGAGCTACGTCTAGTGCAATTAACTTTATTTTTCAATATGATTGTATTTAATTATTTTATATATAATTGATTTTTTATAAGTTTAATTTATTTGTAACATTAAATATATTTATACATACATTTTTATATTAGTATTACCTTTGTATTATATTTTTAACTTTATTAGTAGCATATCTTGTGTTGTATAAGGGTAAATTACACTTAAGGTTACTAAAATATTAGTAAATTTATGTTTTGGTCACTCAACTTCAAAAAGTTATAATATGGTCATCGAATTAGTTGAAAGTTTTTATTCAAGTCGTTGAACTGATAAAATCGTTGTTATATGGTCTTCTCTGTTCACATCACCATACCAAACGAAAGTTTTTCTTCCCCTTCTCTTTTACAATTCTAATTTTTCACGAAATAACTTTGAACATCATGAATCTTCGAACCAAAACTTAAATGGCTTTTTTTTCCAATCTCCAAAACTGATTATCAGATTGACTTGGACCTAAGGTATGTTATTCAACTCGTCAATGTGTATTGATCTATTGTATCGATCGTGGAATCGTCACTTAGAGCTCGTTAATCGAATTTTTAAAAGAAAAAATTAATAGTCTAATGACTTAAATAAAAACTTTCAAGTAGTTCAGTGACTTAAATAAAAACTTTCAAATAGTTCAATGATCATTTTGTAGCCTTTTAAACTTAAGTGACCGAAATTTAGTAATAGTTTAGTGTGAGTAGAGGGTGTAGCCAAGGAAGGCTGATAGCGGCCCGCTCCTAAAATGGAAAATTTTCCATTTAAGCCACTTTAAAATTTATAAAAATTTGATTTAATCATTTAAAAATTATAAAAATATAGATATTAAAATGATGAAATTATATTTTTATTATCATAAAAATATATAATTTAATTTCAACCCATTCTAAAGGAATTTCCTTATGTTGTCTCAGATTGAGTTTAGATTACCCTATGTATAATCATATTCCGTTAAAAAAAAACTCACAAAAAGGCATTAATTTCATTCTTGGAAGGTCGGAAATTTTTTTTGATAGAGGAGACGAAAGACTTGTCGTTGAGAGATCAAAGCGCCGTAGTTCCTACATCATACTGGCCAGACGGCCACCGACCTAGGGCATTAAAATCCACATGGCACTGAAAGCACTGCACTGCAAATATGAGAAAATATTAATTTAAAAACGTGGAGAAAATATATAGTTTCCCAATTTTCACACAATTTATATAATTTGGTCAAATTTTATTATTAATCTTCTAATATGTATAAATGTAAATTTAATCATATTCTTAAATTTAATATTTTTAAGGTTAATTTAGTATTGATTTTAAAATACCATGAAAAAGTGATTTTAAAATTATTTCAAAAAGTTTTAAATTTTTTTATCGAAATGTTCTTTTAAAAATTTATTTTAATATGATTTTTAATGTAAAAAATATATTTAAATTATATTTAAATCCGTTAATATTATAATTATTATAATAAAAATATAAAAAGACTTTATAACAACTCATTATTTATATTTTTAACAATTTGAAATTTATAAATACTTTTTAAGTAATAAATGTAATTAACTTATAAAATTTAATTTAAATATATAAATCATATTTTAAATATTATATTTACATATAAACATAAATTTGTGTGAAATATACAATGTAGTATATTTTAAATAGATATAAAAAATATATATTGTAAATAAAATTAGAAAAAAAGAGAAATAAAAGTAACTTGGTTATGATAAATGAAATAAATAGATAATTTAGCTCAAAATTTTTTTTCCAAAACTTATAATCTAAAAATTTTAACTTATTAAGATCATTAGAAAAATTTTCCCCAATCTAGAAAGAAAATTTCATATAAAAACTAATTCTATACAATTTGAATTTTAAAATTTTAGTATTGATTTAAAGAATGTTCCATTAAATCTATTTAATTAAAACGAGATGACTTTTGTACAAGTATATATATGAAAATAGCTCGTTGGTATGTCATTATACGTGTTTGGTCAGTTAAATTTAACTACTATCATTTGATCATAGATTAAAATTTTAAAACTCGTAAAACACACTATAAAAATCTTCAAATTAGAATATAAAGATTAAATACATAAATTACTAATAATATAGGGACTATTGTCAACTAATATTTCCACTTCACATTCACACTCAATAGTTTTGCCAGACAAAGCACGGCATTCTAAAAGCCTTCGTTATATTTATCCTCTTAGTGAAACATCCATTATTTATAAATTGAATAACAGCAAAAAAAAAAAAAAAGCGCAGAAAAAAAAAAGAAGAGCTAAAAAGAACGATGTCGCAAAGTAAAGTGACGATGGAGGTCGGAAACGACGGCGTTGCAGTCATCACCATCTCCAATCCTCCTGTTAACGCTTTAGCTATTCCAAGTAAAGCTTTTGATTTGCCCTTTTTTTCATTTCTTTATTTTTGATTTATGATTCGGTGATTTGATTTTTTTTTTGAATTTTTGCAGTAATTGATGGATTGAAGGAGAAATTCGCTGAGGCGACGGGGCGAAACGATGTTAAAGCTATTGTTCTTACCGGTGAGTCTCGAGTTTTTAATCGAATCATCATTTTATTGCATGTTGATTCTTCGAATTTAGCTCGCTGACTTTTGTTTTTGGTTTTTTTTTTTTGAATTGGTTGACGAAGGCAAGGGAGGAAGGTTTTCCGGTGGTTTTGATATCAATGTTTTCACGAAAGTTCATGGAACCGGTATGAGTTTATTAGTTAGGCAATTTAATTTGAGTGTGAATTTAGTGATTATCTAGTTAATTACTTAAATTTAGTGAGGAGTGGAAATTTAGAATCTCTGATTGTGTATTTGATTGGTGGTTAAACAGGTGATGTGTCGGTCATGCCTGATGTATCTGTTGATCTTGTCACTAATGCTGTAGAAGGTTCCTGATTCCTTTTCTTATGTTGATTTTTTTTTTTTGGCTGTTATTTATGGCTCATGTTATGCAGTACTTTCATTCTCTCAGATTGCAAGAAGCCTATTGTGGCTGCTGTTGAAGGATTGGCTCTCGGAGGTGGCTTAGAATTTGCAATGGTTTGTGTTTTTTCTCTCCTAATTTATATTTTTACGTCATTATCTTCTTTTGCTAACAATTTTGAATGTCGTGATTGTAAATTTGCTTGGTTGTCTAATCTTTGTTATTCTTATGCAGGGTTGCCATGCACGTATTGCTGCTCCTAGGACTCAACTTGGCTTGCCAGAATTGTCACTTGGAGTGATTCCTGGTTTTGGAGGTAGGGCCAGTAGTATATGTTGACAAAAACATGTGTAGATGAGCAGTTATTTTGTCTTTAGATGATAGCTACTAGTTTGTACTTCTCAAGCACTGACTGGCTTGTTGTGCTATGGCTCTTTCAAAGGCACACAGCGTCTCCCAAGGCTTGTAGGGCTTTCAAAAGCTATTGAAGTGATGCTGGTAATACTTTGTGTCTCTAATGCTTTTTGAACTTTCTAATGGCTTGTTTTCCTCTTTCTAATGGCTTTGTTACTACGAAAAGGGAGGGATTGTGAGGGGTGGGTTGTCATCAAAATGTTAGAATTTCATGGTTTTAGTTCCATCTTCTATAGAAGATAGAAAGTGTTGTCATTAAATTTTCATTCCTTAGTTGTAACCTAGTTGCTGGACACATTGAGTGGATTAAGAAAAGATAAAGTTTTATGATAAAAAATAAATTGAGATAACTGGATTTAATTTGCTTTGATTGTTCTAATAATATGATATGATTAGACAGTAAATCTACCTCTGTTATTTATCCCATGACCCTAAGCTGATGCTGTATTGCGCTTTCTAAGCTTGAAAAAGATTTTCATTTTTAATAGTTGTGGAGTCCAATGTTTTCACTTGGTAAATCTAACACGTGCAAGTATAATGCTTTGCAGTCATCCAAACCAATCATGTCTGAAGAAGGGAAGAAGCTAGGTCTTATTGATGCACTTGTCCCTTCTAAAGAGCTTCTGAAAGTTTCTCGTGAATGGGCTTTAGACATGGCAGAGGGACGTAAGCCATGGTTGCGTTCACTTCACAGAACCGACAAAATTGGATCCCTCTCTGAAGCACGGGAGGTGTTGAGAATGGCAAGACTACAAGCCAAAAAAACTGCTCCAAATTTGCCTCAGCATCAAGTATGTCTAGATGTAATTGAGGAGGGTATTGTCCATGGGGGATATAGTGGAGTTCTGAAGGTAGTTTCTGGTTTTCAGACCTATTGCATTTACTTGCATAGTTGTCTTCCTTGCTAAAGAAATTGCTTCTGATGTACTTTTGTTGTTTACATATAGTGGTAAATGCTGCTCCCCCCCCCCCTTCTTTTTTAATGGATCATTTATTATTGTATCTCATAGACTATTGGGGCGTGCAGTGATTGATTTTGTAGGATCCTTTCCCTTTAATATTTTCTGTGATAGTTTAGTCCCATAAGAATCTCCACTCAGTTGTGCTTAAACATTTGGATTGTTCATATTTGTTATTCACATTGGAATTTATCCATGCAGGAGGCTAAAGTTTTTAAGGAGATAGTCCTTTCAGACACATCAAGAGGTCTTGTTCATGTGTTCCTTGCCCAGCGGGCTACATCAAAGGTAGTTGCTGATAGCTGGAACACTTTGCACTTTTTTCTCATTTTAATTCCTTCAGCGGTAATTCAGCAAGTGGTAGCACTTGCCATGTGAAAATAGTTGGCTGTCTATAAGGTGTTGAGGAATTCAAACTTTTTGATGGTAATTGAGGAATTCAAACTTTTTTATAGTGAAGTCTGACAACCAATTGGGATTTTTTGTGGTATTTTTTTCTTCTGAAATTTTACTTTTGCAGGTGCCAAATGTTACTGATGTTGGTCTCAAACCAAGGCAAGTAAAGAAAGTTGCTATTATTGGAGGAGGCCTAATGGGCTCTGGAATAGCTACGGCTCTTATTGTGAACAATATATTTGTTGTTCTCAAGGAAGTTAACTCTGAATATCTCCTGAAGGGAATAAAAACGGTAGAAGGTGGGTTATTCATAGTTGTTGCGCTTTTAGTAGCCAATAAACTGATGATTGTTTTCCTTTCTTCGCAAGGAATTATAATGTTTTAATTCTTACTTTAAAAGATAATGAATGTGTTGAGACGTCTATGTTGCATGTGGAACTATTTACATGTTACCGAAATTTAAGACTATATCTTTTTCTTTTCTTATTTTTGTTGGCAGCGAATGTTAGAGGTTTAGCAAATAGAGGAAAAATGACCAAGGATAAGGCAGAAAAAGCTCTCTCAATGCTTAAAGGAGTTCTGGATTACTCTGAATTTAAAGACGTAGACATGGTCATAGAGGTGAACTATTGATTGCCATGACCTGGCCACAAATAAATTTTCATAATTATTCTTGTTCATAATCTGTGAATCACTAGTCTCTACTTTCTAACTCGGGTTTTTCTGATGTTGGAGGTTTTGCAATGAAATGTTTCTAATGTAGTTTTTAATTGCAGGCAGTTGTTGAAAATGTTGCTTTAAAGCAAAAAATATTCAGTGAGATAGAGAAGGCTTGCCCTCCTCACTGCATTTTGGCAACAAACACATCCACTATTGACCTCAATTTAATAGGAGAAAAAATGAACTCGCAAGATCGTCTTATAGGAGCTCACTTTTTCAGGTTATTGAACTTATTTTCCCTATTTTTGTGCTATGCTATTGCCTTTTTATTTCTCTATCATATGCTTCTTTATATTTGGAGGAATCTAATCTAAATCCTCTATGACTTTTCGAACAGGATTATATTTTGGTACTTTTGAACGAATTAGAGATTACATAAAATGAGTTTGGTATATTCATACACACACATATATATACTAGCATGGATCCTACCATGGTTTGCGTTGGGATAATTATTAATTAATTTTAAGTCAAATTATCAAGTAAATATTTGAATATTAAAATATACATCAAATTTTTGTACTCTTTGTATATTTAAAATTTAGTATTTGTACTTTTATTTTTAGAAATTTAGTCCCTCTATTTTTCAAATTTAAAAATTCAGATCCAATTGTTAACACCATTAAATTCTTCTCTTAAATTTGTTGGTTAAAAAACTTTTTGAAATTAAAAAAGAGAGGAAATAAGGCATTGCAATGGACTTGAATTTAACAAATAATTTTATTAGTATTAATAACTCTTAAAAGTTATATCAGCATTTTACTCAAAATAAAGTATTTGAGCTAATCAATGTCATTGTAAAAACTTGAGGTACCAAATTATGTTAAAAAGTAGAGGTATAAAAGATTGAATCTTAAATTTGAGTGTAACACGGGGATCAAAATTGAAATTTGACCATTATTATATAAATTAAAATTTGTGTGTAGCATGAGGATTAAAATTTAAAATTTACCATTTTACTATAAAATGTAAATAAATAAATAAAAAAGAAGGAAGGCATTCCACGTGTCAGCATGACCTTTTTATATATGATTATATAGATATTATAGATATATCGTTTGATTTTGATCCTTAATAAACTGACTTTTTTTTTATTTGCTTATTTGTTTTGGCTCTCTTAAAACAGTCCTGCCCATCTGATGCCTCTTTTGGAGATTGTACGAACACAGAAAACTTCCCCACAAATAATTCTTGATCTTATGACGGTTGGCAAAGTAATAAAGAAAGTTCCTGTTGTGGTTGGTAACTGCACTGGCTTTGCAGTCAATCGAACATTCTTCCCCTATACACAAGGTTCGCATTTATTGGTCAGTTTAGGTGTGGACGCGTACAGAATTGACCGGGTGATCTGCAATTTTGGCTTTCCTCTGGGCCCTTTCCAGTAATCTTCTTTCCTTAGCATTATGTCTTTTAGTTATATATATTTTCATGATTTCAGTGAGCGCGTTTCCAACTTTGATTATATATATTGTAGCTTTGGTACAATAATAATTTCATCATAATATATGCTTCTGCAATTTGAAAAGGAAGGTATAACAGGTCTTTCCGTAATTGGATAATCTAATCAGAAAATCATAGGCTTAGAGTTCTAGTAAAGATCGGATTTCAGTCCATCTGGTTGTGGCGATTCACTTTGAAGTAATGTTTTCAAACTTATATGCCCTGGTATAATATATGGTGATAAGTTATGCTTCTCCTTTGCAATTCTGCAGGCTTCAAGACTTGGCTGGCTATGGTGTGGCTTTTGCTGTCGGGCAAGAATATGCTAAGGCATTCTCTGATCGAATATTCAAGTCTCCATTGCTTGAACTTTTGGCTAAAGACGGAAGAAATGGTAAACACATACTGTTCCTGGGACATTTTTTCCCACTTATAACAGTATTGTCAATGCATATTCCATATTGGGATGCTTAATGAATTTTGGCATTTCAGGGAAAAACAACGGGAAAGGATACTATATTTATGAGAAGGGAAGCAAACCAAAGCCTGATCCTTCTGTATTGTCTATTATCGAGGAATCTAGACGGCTTACCAATATTATGCCCGGTGGAAAGGTATGTACCCTTGCCTCCAAAATATTCTATAATCTAGGTATGGAATTTTGTCCATTGACTGCCAACTTTAAGATAATCACCTGGTAACTTTGAAGACATAAGTATACGACATGAGAAACTAGCTACTAGAAGACATGTAAAAAGTAAGATGGACACAAACATATAATGCTTTAAACAAGATTATGATACGTTTGGCCTTTGTAGGTGAAATATCTAATGCATCGTTGCTTTTGTTTGACAGCCTATTTCGGTTACTGATAGAGAAGTTCTGGAGATGATACTCTTCCCAGTAGTTAATGAGGCATGCCGAGTTCTTGATGAAGGGGTTGTGGTTCGAGCATCAGACCTTGATGTTGCATCTGTTCTTGGGATGAGCTTCCCATCTTATCGGTAAGTCTTTCGGCATTGGCCGTGGTCTCTCATTTGTAATTTGATGTAATGTCATTGCAAAGTTCATCCTCAGTCCATTATTGATTCCGAATATTGTTTAGGAACCATTGTTTCATGGAAAGACATCATTGTTTCATGGAAAATGTCTTTCGCATTTTTGAAATTTGATATGATGTCATTGCAAAGTTCATCCTCAATCTATTATTTGATTCATAATATTCGATTAGGAACCATTTTTTCATGGAAAATGTTTTTCACATTTTTGAAAGCATTAGATATTTTCCTCAGTGACGTGAGAAATTATAGATCCTTTACAAACTGGATCGGTTTCTTGATTATACGCATCTTTTCACACAATTTTAAAAAATAAAATTGCCAACTATGTCGAGGCATCGTTTGTAAAAGCTAAAGTCTTGAGTATACAAGTTTGAGTTTCATCATGCATAATTGTCATATGTAGGTCTCATTGTTGCCATGTGAGTCGGTTTTAGTTCAGATTATTTCGGTTCTCAGTCCACTATTTTGTATTAATTTGATTTTACTTTGTTAAGACATAATTCACCCATGATCTTATCATTATTCTTCTTTCGGGCAGTGGTGGTATAGTATTTTGGGCAGATATGGTTGGCGCGAACCATGTATATAGAAGTCTTAAAAAATGGTCGGAAATGTACGGTAGCTTTTATAAACCATCAAAGTTTTTGGAAGAAAGAGCTATGAAGGGCATCCCATTGGTAAGACCCCTATCTTTCTATTTTATTTTAGTTTAGTATTTTGTATTTATTGATCTTTGGGTGTTGCTAGTAGTCGAATCTAATATGAACATAATATATACATATACATATATATATATGATAAAACCAAATTAATATAATATGTTCAACGCACGTATTATAGTTGTTTTAAAGCTTTCTGAGATCAATTTCAAAAATACATGAAAATTTTGATTTTGGTTCCATTTTTATTATCAGTTTTTGGTTATTTTTATTTATTTATTATATACCAAAATGGTTTGAAATTTTTTTTAGTATGTTGCCATATTTGTAGTTAAACAATTGTATGATAATTCTATATTTAAAATCCCTCGTTGAGTTGGTGTCATAAATTAATCGGATATCAATTTAGTTAGAAAATGATTAAAATGTCTTTTACCAATTAAGTTATATTATTATGGAGGTGTTTTTGTCTTTTTATATTTATAATAAAACTAATAAAAACTCATTTAATAAATTAATGACACTGAATTTTAGAATTTTTTTTATCTTGAGTTGTTTTTTTTTTTACATATACTTTTAATAAATATGATTTTTATATAATTTTTTTACCTGCAATATAATCTAATAATAATGATGGTGATTTTTGTAGTTTTGAATGAATTTAATTGTACCAAATTGTCGTTTACCTTTATTTATTTATGTTTTATATTTGTAGAGTGCACCGGCTACGTCATCTGCATCAACAAAATCAAGGCTGTAAGGCTCTCAAATTCACCTACAAAGACGGATTCCCGGTTTATTATTATTATGGTAATAAAAGCAATTAGAATTTGGTTTTCACATAAAATGTGTGTTTTTTCTCTTAATTTCCTGGGAACCAACTCCTAATGCTTGAAATCAATAAACATTATGCTTCTTTTTTTTTTAATTGAAGTATGCGATTTGGATTTTAATAATGCCTTTTTTTCTTAGCATAAAAAATATAAATTTATATTTAGTAGTATCAAGAAATATATTTGGTATAAAGGCATTTTGACCTAAAATATATCTTGAACTTGATATGGGCATTCTTTAAATATTGGTTTGGTTTGAGCTATTGAATGGGTTTGTGTTCGACTATGAATATTTTAATATTTGAGTTAAGTTGGCAGGTAAAAATGTTTAGTATTTCGATAATTAAAATTTTACTTGGCATAATGTTGAAAAGGTCTTTAAGATTTAACAATGATATGGTACGATTTTAAAATTTTAAAAATTATTAGAAGAGCTTTTTTAAATTAATAAAACAATAAAATTGAAACTTCTCAAACTCAGTCCATTAAATCAAGTTATGATTTGTCAACAAAGAGTATAACTATTCGAGTATGTAACTATCGCTACAGTAAACTCAGGATTGATAGAATACATTTTTCTTTGGATTTAGAGATATACATATATAAAAAAAAAACGGATTTGATGTACCAATTTGATTTCAGATCCAAAAAGATAATGATGCATTTGAGTACTAAGGTAGCAAATTCAACAGCTAAATGGAATGCAAAGAAAGCAAATTGGATTCATGTTTAACCAAAGCACTGAAAAATAAAGTCCTAGCTGTCTTCATAACACTTGGAAAAGGGTTTACAACGATAACAAGCTGCATTTAGAGTGTAAAAACCAAACCCAACCAAAAAAAGCTGTAAATCCCAAATTTATTAGCTACAATAATCGATACAAAAGTTTATATCCCAATACGCTTTTCTGCCATTTGGTTAATACGGGCCTCCTATTCTGTCTCGTCCAACACCTCCTCGTAGATCCTCTCGTCCTCGTTCCATGTACAAATCGCGACGGTATTCCTTCGGTGGAGGTGCACCCCTGATTGGTGATCTACTCCTTTCTCTCAAGTCACGTGGCCTGCCACGGGGTGGAAGCTGTGGTGGTGGAAGTGGTGGAGATGGTAGTCGTCTCTCGTATCCTTTCCTGGAATTGAAGAAGTTATCCCTTCCACGATCTCTCTGTCCCCAATCCATTGGCATTGGCCTATCGAATCTACTCCTTCCCCTGTAGTCATCGTCTAGATATTCAAGTCGGTCTCTACGCATGCTATGATCAAAAAACCTGCCTTCATGCCTTGGAGGTGGTGGACCAGCAGCTCTAAAGTCTCGTGGACCTTCCCTAGCCCAACTACGAGGAGGAGACCTGAAGTTGCTGTTTATGTTCCTGCGAGGTGGTGATAGATCCACGGGTGAGCCGGGAAAGCGCCTGGGAGGGGCATGTGGAGGTGGGGGACCAGGGTAGCCTCCACGGGGACTTCCAGTGGGCGCATAGCGAAATCTCTTGCAATTGTTGCAGTATTCTCTCCTTGCAAAGTTTAAGTTCGCGCACCTGTGACATGGTGATTGGCAAATATCAAAAAAACTTAAACGATCTATGCTTGTTTCGAACTACAAAACACATAACTGGAAAAAGAGTACAGATTAAAAAATGGGGAAATAAGTAGTCAACGAAATGCAAAGCAAGCAGCACAAAAATATTAAGGATACACTATGAGAAGTTACAAAATGGCCAGCCAACTTCAATTTTGTCTTTTTTAATCACCAATTGGTAATGTAAAAATGAAAACACCCAAAAATCTAAGATAGTTATGTGACCAAAAAGGACAATTTAATAGTTGAGTGACCATTTTGTAATTTTTCAAAGTTGGGTGACCAAAAAAAAAAATTCATAGTTGGGGTGACGGCTAATGTAGTTTACCCAGACATTAAAGAGGACGAAACAAAATTCAGGGTATGAAGGTGATATGAACTTACAAAGGATCTGGACATATCCAGTCACCTTCCCTAGGGCGTACATTAGGATTATTTCGAGTCATGCCTTCACCTCCGATAGGTCCAGGACCATAACCAGTTCCATCAAAACCCCGGCTGCTGTGTTGCCTGCCACCACCTGGCCCTCGATTATAAGGAGGTGAAGAGTCTCGGTATCTTCCAGGATCCCTCCCATTACCAAAATCACGGACACGTGACGGACCACCTGAGCGATCAAAATGGGAACCATTACGGTGATCTACGTCCCTACGACGTATAGGAGAACTTGAACCTGCACGAATTCTATATCCTGGAAAAAAATAGCCAAAAACTCATAGATAAGCATAAACTAATTAAAATACTAGAAAGATTATGGGAAAAGATGTATTTATATGTCGGTCAATCAAACGTTCAATTGTCCAATAGATTAAAGTTCGCAAGGATGGTTACCACTGGTCAAGATCTCCTCATCATGAGTACGGAAAGAAAAATCCCGAACAGAAGGGAACTTGTTTCAAAAGTTAACTGCCCTTGTTACTTTCAAATACAGCATTTTACCAATTACCAGTACATAATGCAGGGGCAATACCAATTTACCATTATCCATGCAACAGCTCAGTCAGCAGGAAGAAAAAAAGGTCGCTTTCCTAATATCTGAAATATGGATTTTCAACCTAATATCTGAACTATGGACCCCAAAATCGAAAACCTGGAGCAACCACATTTGATACAGCAGGGGTCGAAAGGACTCGAAGGAGAGCATCCACAATGCACCCCACAGTGAATAAAACGAGCATATAGGCAACATAAAAACCATTAACAACCAAATACACCTAAAACCTTCATACAAATTGCCTTGATAAAGAGAAGTAGTCCGAGGCAACGAAGGAGAACTAAAGGATGTAAACTGCAAAAGATATCCCCCCTTGTGAAAGTTGAAATTAACCAGTAAGCCGATAGCCAACGAATTTGCGGAATGGCACATCTCAGCACATTATTTGAAAAGGTTCCACAAAAGATATCCACCTGACATGAGTTAACTTCCCTATGCATAACTTGATGGATAGAAAGTACAAACCGACAGGGCTTCTTCCATCCCCAAGGGAGACCGCTTATGCTAAATGCTTAATTATCTGATAACTTTGCCCACCAGCTCAACTATACCCCATTAAACACAAAATAATACAGAAACAAAGAGGTTGCTTCATGAAGATAGAATATAGTATACAAAGGATATTCCATAATACCCCATTTACTTGTAACATGATACTACTATCCCCGATAAAGTATTATTCAAAAGCCATCAAAGCTAAACCCACTTACCCACCCCAAGGAAAAGAAAAAAAAAACAATACAAAAACTAAGCGAATTCCACCCCAAAGTTCATTATAAGTTACCAGATGCTCCATTATCATTCCGTAAATTAATAAAACCAACAAAAGTCCAGGAGAGACCGCTCACTCCCACAAACAAAATTAGTAATCATGGCCCTATGCAGTGTTCCAAAAGAGTAAAGCCCTCAAACACAATAATTTTTCCAGCCAAGGGACCGACCTTACCACTGATAGCCATTTTAAACCGCTTGACATTGTCAGTATTCCAATTCCCATATGATGTTTTGCAAATATCTTGAAAAACTTGAGTGCAAGCCTCTCAAATAGCAATTGAAATTAGCATTTCAAATTAGACATGTCATTCTATCAAACCCAACCCCATAGTAACTATCTTCAAATTCTTGCCCAATTTGATAAGTGATAACAGCTTCAAGACCAAGATGCAATGTTGTCCTTAGTGAACAGTACCACAAGTCCATTCATCATACCCAACACATATCAATGGCATTTGACACAAAACACAACCTGTTTTACTAAAAAAAATTAACCCCAACAATGATCCAAGATTGCACTCATACCAACATTCCTTCATCAAGACCCAAGTTCTTGCAGGAAACACTCACAGCTGTAACACACAACAGCAAAATTCATTTGCAACTCAATACACCATAAGGGTATTAGATCCATTTGCTCGACATGCAACATAAGGAAGAGATAACAGGTTGTACAATCCCAACTGTTGTGTAACTATTACATAGACACTGAACAAACATCATTGAACTGGAATAGTTACCAAATAATGTTCACATAAACATCTAAGCATTTAAAAAGGGCTACAAGACCCATATGCAAATAAATCATATAGAAACAAGGTACGAGGAATACTAGAAGTAGAACAACATGAAGAGCGGGTCTGTTTACATGACATTGGATTATAAACATTGATGAAGGGATACCGATTCATTCCAGAAAAGTCTTCTAAGTATCATCTGTTGGGAGCCAACAGACCCCTCGATGGGTCGGTATCGTCCCCGGTAGGAGTTTTATCTCCCAGCTCTAACAAGAACCTGAGTGCCTAAAGCTACCTGAAGCGGCAGCAGGTTCACAAAGCGGGAGCACCTCATCGGCTCCTGACTTATGACACACTTGAAAAACTTCTCCGGAAAAAGTCGGACTCCCCTCAACAAGCATAAACAAATCCCTTTAGACTAAGATGTATCCATAGAATATTCAAACACATTGCAATTAGGCTATTTGCCCCACAGCTTAATTTCCTATCTTGAGGACACGAACTATACTCTTATTAACCAACCCTAATTTCACTTAATAGCTTTATTAATTCCTCAATAGCAGTATAAATTTACTGGACATGTAAATTTGCAGTCAAATTAAGACGTTTAATTTCATCAATACCTATAAATATCCAACATAATCATACATTTCAATACCTACATCGATCTAGGGTTTCAAATTTCAAATTTCAAATCACATGATTCCTTTTTACTTTCGACTAAAACAAGGCTGAAAAATAATTTTAACTTCACCGTTATCAATATATTAACAAAAAAACACTGAAACAAAATCAAACAATAAACAATAATCGATTAAACCAAAGAAGAAACTAAAAAAAAAGTAAAAACGATTCCATTAAAAATAAAAACCAACCAGGTTCATCTTTGTATCGATCAGAACGAGAATAAGGATGCGGTTCACGCCGGACCTCCCCGGGCTCATAATCGCTACCACCACCACCACGGCCTCGTCCTCCGCTTGCACCACCGTCAGCTCCGTCGCTTGCCGATGGTCCTACAACAAGGCTGCTAAGGAGCGGCTGATGATGCGATGTTGTTTGGTCCTTGTCTCTAGACCCCATTTGTCTCTCTTCCTCTCGCTCTCTTCTCCTTTCTATAACAGCTGACCGCTGAGATTATGGATACCATAACGGTGGGGGGATATAGTATATAAACCCTAGCGCCACGTGTCTGGTTTTTATTCGGCCATGTGTTATTGTGTAAGAGGTGAGAGATTTTATTTTGGAATAATCCCCGATGCTTTTTAATTTTATGTTTAATCCCTCAAATTTTTCTTTTATTACAGGTAACTCGTGTACTGGATAATGTTAATTTAAAGATACCTTTAAAATGTTATAAATTATTATTTTTACTTAGAAGTTTAGAAAAAAGAACAGCCTACTAAGTGTTCATACTTCATAAATTCATTTTTACTTAAAAGATGTTATAAATTATAATTTTAAAAATACTTATTGTATCTCCATGCTTCCAATAAACTTTTGAGTGAAAGTTGTTAAAAATACTCTGACAATTGCTTACAAAGCAATTTAAAAGAGAAAAAACCAATGATAAAATAATATTATTATCAATACTAAAAATTTTAGCATAAACCACAAATTTAAAATACGTATGAATATTTAAAAATAACATACAATAAATAATAAAAATATAGTTTAAAACTATTAAATAGTGACATATGAAATATGTATAGTATTAAAATTAAAAAATTTGAATCAAATTATTTATTATAGTGTTGTCATCAATCTTAGTAACATTAATTCAATATTTTATTAATATATACAATTAATAGAGATAATAAAAAGAAAATGTATAAAATTGTTAAAATAAAGCTTTAGTTGGTAAATTAAAAATTTTACTAACTCAATTAAAATAGGTTTAAATATCACCATATGCATATTTTTATTAGTTTTTGTTAAAATAAAAAGATTAAGATACTAAATAATATAACTCATTTTAGTTGCGAAATAATATTTTCCTAATATCTTTAATCGTCAGTTAAAAACTTAAATTTGATACCGCAACATTCTCATCATGCCACACGAAGAAGAAAAATAAGAAAGAAGTAATTGGTTCTTTGACACAAAACGGAACATGGTTCTTCGATACAAAACGGAACATATTCGCTCTTAAACACGTTCGATCTTACATCCTCCAAGAGACGTATTTTATTATTAACAATACCATAAAAGGTGTGCTAAATAAAGCAATCTATATTAATAGCCGAGGCCAAGAAAACATAGACCTTATTAGGCACAAAGCAAATCTAAAGAGCTTTAAGGATATCATCAGCACTTGACACGGTAAACTCCCCTCCAGATTCGACATTTGCTGCCTTCACCTTAAGGTCATCGACCAAGAGTGCGAACCTCCTAGAACGAGTGCCGAGACCTTTATCGCCAAGGTTGAGCTCAAGACCAAGGGCATGGGTGTATGTTGCTGAACCATCAGCTAGAAACTTGACATCTTTGTTCTCAGGGTAAGTTTTGGTCCATGCCTTCATCACAAAGGGATCATTCACTGCAAATTCAAGTCAGGTTTCTGTCGATAAACTAATGTCGAATCGGGCAATCAAATATTGGAAACTTTAGGGTTTACACATTCTATTGCTTGTAAACTTTTACACCCAACAAACTTTAGGGTTTGCTTTTCAAAGAGTGTTTTTTTTCTAAAAATATCTAATCCAAATAAAGATCGGAATTAACTAACGGGTTAATCCCTGTTTTATACAACTAAGTAAACTAAATCCTGCTATGCTTGATATTGGTGCAAACAAGTAAAATCTAAGTATACGAACTGAAATACGAGAGTATATAGGCTAAAGAAATTGACAAATAAAGCAAAATATTTTTTTCCCTAGCAGTTCAACTCCAAACAAAAAGTTTTATTTGCAAAAACCATAAAAATTTCAAAAGATATTAACACTAGTAAACCGTAAATATTAACTCTGTTAAAATTTAATAATAAATAGACTAAATTAATAGGGTCCGAGAATATATGTTAAGAAATTCTTTTCCCTGCTTCAATTCTATCTACCTATCAGATGTATATTATCAAATTTCATAAATTTAGCTCAAAATTTAGACAGTTTTCCATTGTTTTATTATAAAACGTACATGGTCCAAATTACCCAGATTTATTATTTAGGGCTTAAATTGCACATTTCTTTCACTTTTAGTATTACATATACAAACTCAAATGCACATTATACTTTGAGAAGATTTCATCAAATATGGCATCAACATTTTATAACAATATATTTCTTCCATGAATGCTAAAAATAAAAAATTAGACTAAATTGACGCTAATTGATTTTTTTTCAAATAAAACAGAATAAAAGATAGAAATTTACCGCTAATGCAAATAATTTCATCAACGCCCTTGGATTTCAGCTCCCCTGCTTTCTCGATGAATCCAGGAACATGCTTCAAGCTGCGTCACACCAAATCAAAACCCTCCATGAACCAAAAAATAATAATAATAGACCACCGTTCCCGGCAACGGACCGTTAATAAATCTGATACAGAAGGAGCCGACCGTTTTACCTGCAAGTAGGGGTAAAGGCACCGGGAACGCCAAAGATGATAACCTTTTTACCGGCAGCCAGGGAATGTACGGACACCTGCTGGAGCTTATCATCGGCGTCGAAGTAGGAGAGAGTACCGTCCGGTAACACGTCGCCGACAGCGATCGGAGCCATTGGATATGTGTTTGGTGAGATAGTTGAAGCGATTGATTGGATCGGTGATGTAACGGAGTGTTTGGACAGTAAGAGTATATATGTATTTATAGGGGATTTTGAAATGGTGACAAAAAAGCAACCTATTAGCTTGATTTGATACACATTTGAGATCCGCGAAGCAAAACCGTAAAGGAAGGAGATAAAAATCTATGCATTGCGGGACCCTCCTACATTTCTATATAGGTCTAATTCTATAATAAGTCCCTGTACAAACGTGTTTTTAGTGAATTTAGTTCTTTTATTACAATTTGATTATTTCTTTTGCCGGCAACAAGTTTGGTCAAATTCTACTAGGCAGCTGATAAATATTTCTTTGTAAAGTTCTATAATAAGTCCTTATATTACTTTGTAAAGTTCATTTTAGTCTTCGAATTAAAAATTCTTCAGGATAGTTACCATACATTAAATTTTTATTCAAATCATGACACCTTCATAATTTATTATTAATTTACTGATAAATTAAAAAAATAAGTATCATGCTCAACTGATTTATCCATAACCCAACCTATAAAAAACCCAATCATCTCCCCAAAAAACTTCACGCATTTTTATTGAAAAAATCGTTGTATTTCCTTTCAGCCACAATAATTCAAAAATATGTAGATTTTTGAGATAGTTAAATTTTTTTTTTATAGATCGAATCATAAATAAATCGTATTTTGTCCAAATTATTAATAAAGTAGTATCATGATCTGATTAAAATTTTATTATATAAAGACTAATTTAAAGAATTTTTATTAGAGATAAATGAATTTTCATAATTAACTTTAATCAACAAGTTCATATAATTTCCATTAACTTCATCAAATAATTTAAAATTATTTTTAAACGTGCAGTGAGTGACGCGATATGCATGCTTTGAATTTGTTTTTACAATTAGATAAATATTAGATAATTTTTCTTCTTTTACCTTCTTTTAAATGTGCAGAAAAAAAATTATTTGCCAAAAAAAGTCCATATATGTGAGTCACATCATTATACGTTTCAAAAAACAAGCAACATCAAATTATTAGACTGAATTAACCAAAAAAAAATTGACCTTAAACTAAAAATACATATATAATAGAAAATTTTAAAATGATGAAGCTATAGTAGATGGACTATAAAAAGTTATTGCATCAATTCAAATTATTAATGTGTCAAAATTTATATAAATATATAATTTCTTGAGCACAATTATGATACTTGACACTTGACAATACACGAATACAACATGAATACTAGGATACGGGCGGTTAGTTCGGCTTTGTTTTAGAGAAAAAAAAAATTGCTTTATCGGAGGATAATGTTGTCGAACAGGGTACATGCTTACACAACATATCGGTAAGTGATATAACGACCGGCAGTTTCACTAGGCCGGATTATTTTCACCACTTGTCCACGTTTCAGCCCGAAGTATCTTGCGATTGGATCACTCACCTGGATACGAGGCAGCTGCATTCAATCCATTCCAAAATCATATGATATGATTAAAAACTTCTGTTACTTGAACTCGAAAAATGTGAGTATCAGATTCCAAGTATGTTTAAGGAATGCATGCAGATGATGGGCACTACAAGTTTGCATATAAGAATGATTCCTTTCGACATTAAGCAAAGCAAATCATATGTCAATGCAAAAGAACGAACATGTCGGACATAAACACAGAACAAGCCTTAAAACAGCATCTATCATGAATTAATATCTAAGATTTGCATTGTTCTTGCACACATTTCTTGTAGCTTGGAATTACCGAGACATCTTTGTACGAACTAGCCAACTGTTTTATCTAGTGTCAGTCTATTGAATAGACTATAACGGGGCAGAATGCTTTTTTGAAGCTAGACCGTCTGGTTACATCATTTGGGCTCTTCCAACAGAGCCCCTACTTGCATTGTATGTACTTACCGCCTACCAGACTTACTTGCCGCTGTACTTGGTTCCTAACGAACAAGGAAGATTTCTATTCCCAACAACAAAGGAATGGGCATTTATGGAGACTAGCTCACTTCCCATTACCCAAGAGGTATATTCCTCACACATGATTAAGGGAGCCATAGAAAGGTAAACAAAACAACAGAAACAGGAACTACCCGAGCTAACAATCAAGAACACAAATTTTAGTCCTAGAAATGTAGCATTACATCGGGGAAACTGTAGCAGAAAGTATGCGATTTCAATTGACAAATACACATGCACATACAGCTTTAACAAGCAAAGGCGAGCTCAAACACTTCAGAATTTTTACTAAGCTAGCCAGCCAACCGAAACACGTGGAAACAAATCATGCATTCCTACTAAGGCACCTAATATCTCAAGTTGAATTAGCAAAGACTCTACAAAACATGATTCAAGTAGAGCTGTGGTCCTACACCTAATTAACCGCTTGCAAGAACATATTAATATGAATCTAAGTATAAAGTTGAAAAACAACTAATATCATATAGGCTAACAAAGATTTGGGAAAATCACTTTACAATACCGGGTTATACAGATACATAGTAATTCGGGTTACAGAATACTGACCTGTGTTTCCTTTACGGTATATCTATGAAGCAAAGTCTTTTTCTCCTCATTAGTAAGCACCTGATGTTCAGGCACGAGAGCATGTTCTTTTACATTGACCAGGAGCTCGGCTTCCTGCACCAAAAAAGTTCAAGATAAGAACCACGGGAAGAGAAATTTTAAAATATGTGTATGCTATTTGAAAAAGCAGATTTCAAGAACAGGGGTGTATATGATTATACAACTGATATATATATACATGAATGAGGCAACCTAAACATCAATGCTTCAGTTGTTATAATATGATTATACAACTAATACATACATACAAATGCATGTATACCGATTTTAGCAAAAATTTTCTAATAAATGGTGTTCGCCTATCATGTTGATAAGCTCAAGAATGTACACTTGATTAGATAAACCATTGGCCTCAAAGCTTTCTGTATACAATAATATATGCCAAGCATCACATTGAGAAAGATTGGATAAAGCAAGTCATTGATTAAGAAATTATCGATAAACATCATGATGACTTGGGTGGAATTTGAAGATCATAAACGTAATGAATTTTACCTGGAAAACCTCCAAATGGAACTTTGAAGAAATTTCATTTATACAAGTTCGAGCAAAGGGAGTTAAATTCTGTTGCACAACTAGTATAGCCCTAAATACATTCTCTGATTTCATGCGGTTGGTATATGTCTTCATTGTCTTAACACCAACTTTGGCTTCTTCAGGGAAGAAAACATAGATCTTGCACGCAAAAAAATTATCACTCGTAAATTAATAAGACAATAAGCAAAGATGATTTAAATCATAATTCAAGAACAGCGACAAGTTTTTAAACATTCAACACACCACATTCCAATACATAGATGACAATCAAAGATGGATATAGATAAAAATCCAAGAGCGAAAACAAGATTTTAAGCATTCAACACACCATATTTCAATGCATTGATCTAGTGTGCAAAAATTATAACACATAATTTAATAAGTCGACGAACAAAGACATTCAAGATGCTACAGTTCAATACATAGATGACAAACAAAAATGAATGCAGATCAAAATCCAAGAGCAAAGACACGATTTTAAACATTCAACACACCATATTTCGATACATTGATCTAGTATGCAAAATTTAAAACACATAATTTAATAAGTCAACAAACAAAGATGAATATAAACCCAAATTCAAAACCAACAAGTTCTTAAACATTCAAGACACCATATTCCAATAGATAGATGACAATCAAAGAAGAAAACTGATCAAAATCCAAGAACAACAATAACAAGTTCTAAAACACTCAACATGCCATACTACAATACATTCAAAAGCAATTCAAAAATAGCTTGAAACCCAAAGACTCAACATGGCTATAGTACAATACATTAAAAAAAGCAATTTAGAAATGGATTTGAAATCCACTTGTGGTTCAAAGTTAGAGAAATAATTAAGGGATACCTGATCAGAGTTATCATTCCGCTTGGTTTTATTGATAACAAGATCCTCCCTTTTCATATTTTCGCCGTATTTGGAAATGAATTGTTGTTTTGACAAATTAATCTCAAAATCTCCAACGAAATAACCCCTATCTTTCAACATCTGCATTACAGTCTTTCGAATTCGAAACAGCCTCTTGATTTCATCATCCGACAATACCATTTTGTGTTTCCCCCCTTCAACAATGAAAAAAATGGATAATAACAATAACAATAACAATCGAAGTCAATTGAGAACACAAAAAGAAACCCTAAAACTTAAAAAGGATAAATGAAAACGAAAATTGTAATAAAAATGAACGAAAATTAATGGCAAGAAAGATAAGAGAAGAGAGAGATTACAAAGAACAACAAGTGTAGCAGAAAAAACCCTAAGAGAAAATTACTCTTTGCGTCCCCTTTCGAATGCTAAACAGCTGAAGTGGCTTCCCTTTTGGTACAGCACAATAGCTTGAAGGTAACAAATATAATAATGTAATAAAGTATAGCATTGCCTTGTCTTCTTTTTATTTCTTTTTTTTTTGTTTTAAGGTAAATTACACTAACTTCGTTATTTTATTGTTAAAATTTATGTTTTGGTCATTTAACTTATAAAAATTATAAAATAATTACTAAGTTATTTAAAAAAATTTATTTAAGTCCTTAAACAATTCAAATGTTTTTATTTAATTCACTGGGCTATTAAAGTTTTTTTTAAGTGTAGCTCGCATGCTCCAAGCGACAATTTAACAATAAGTAAGGTAAATTAATACCCATTGATGAGTAGAAAAACATAGATTAGTTCCAAATCAATGTGACGATCAATATTGGAGATCAAATAAGAAAATTATTTAGATTTGGTACGTAGATTCGTAATGTCCAAAGTTGTTTATGAAAAAAAACTGAGTTGTAAAAAAGAAGGAAATGAGAGCTTTCGATTGGTACAATGGTGCAAACAGAGAAGGCTATAGAACAATGATTTTAATAGTCTAGTGACTTAAATGAAAACTTTCGAATAATCTAGAGACCTTTTTATAACTTTTTTGAAATTAAATAACCAAAATATAAACTTACTAATGGTTTAGTGACTTTGGATGTAATTTACTTTTCACTTTAGGTACACTCCAGCACAATTAATTATTATCAATACTAATTCAAACATAACCCAATTCGATTTTGACAAAAAAGTTAACAACTTAAACTTGTAACTCGAAACAAATCGAATCCAAAAATGATTTAAACATGAATTGATTTGAATAAATAACCTAAAATAATCTAAACTTAAAGTAACTGAAGCAGAAAATAATACAAACCGTAATGATGCAACTCAAAAGAGCCTAAGTCACAAACTTACTCAATCAAAGCCTCATTAATTTTTAAATATCTTTATTTTACCATTTCAACCAAAGCCTCATCAAAATTGCATATTTTTATATAAATATATTAGTTACACAATTTTGTTTTCCACCACTATGTTGGGTATACCTTAATCTAGTAATGTATGTTATACCTACTCCCATAAACAAGCCAAAAACCCTAAAGCCACACGACATAAACCTTAAATCTTATCAAATTTGTCAACGAAAGGCCAAAAAGGGGAATAAGCCAACCCTTCTCACATGAGTTAAAGAGTAGTTCTAAGACAAATATAAACTTGGGTATCATCTATTGTTTTCAAAATTGGATCGGAAATTAATTGGGGTGTCAATTTGAAATAAGAGGTTGGATAGGTTGACTTATGAACCGGAACGAATTGATTAAATTGGTGTGAATTGATTTGATTGGTGGTTGAATTTGTTTTCTCTATTTTTTTAATTTTTATGATTTTAATATTTTATTCAATCGAACTGGACAAACAAATTAAACCGAGAATCATGATTTGACTAATTTGCCCACCAAGTTGTTTATGAAAACCTTGGTATCATCTTAATATTCATCTTCTTACTGTTATTACTAGAACTCCCTCTCACTTTATTCATTAGTTAGAACTCTTCATTGGCTTAAACATTGAAGAACATTTCAAAGTAAAAATTTCTTCACTCCCGTAGCCATAGCTTACCTTATCTTTAACCCTCGAAGATAAAAGGTTAAAATATGTCATAAGTCTTTATACTTTTTGGAAATTTAAAATTTAGTTTCTATATTTTTATTTTTAGGAACTTAGTCCATTTACTTTTTCAAATTTCAAAATTCATGTTCAACTATTAACATTTTTTTTTCAAATTTGTTGGTTTGACATTTTAAATTAAAAAAAGCTACTTGGTAGTCATGTAATTAAAAAACAACATTGTAATTAACATGAATTACATTAAAGTATACGAGTCACATATATATAGTCCATCACCTACTCAGGATTAAGGTATGCCACACTATGAACGTCACAAGCGAATAAATCAATAAACTGATCTAGGATCTATTCTATTTGGGTCCTATCCAATGTACTGTCATTCTAGTCAGTCACATATATGTTTCTATTTTTTGGAAGTCATTTGCTCCGATGCTCAAGACAAAGTTTTTCCCTAATTAGATTTGACTGATGACATATTAGTCTTTCAATCGGTTTCCTCATTTCCGATTAAACTAAGGACATGTTTAGGTTCATCTATTAATACAAGTTGTCTTTTCGTATTATGATCTAACCATGTAATACTGCTTAGTATTAGTTAAATGTTAAATAACCAACAAGTCAATATTTCCTCTCGTTTTATTAAACTTAGACGAAAATACTGCACTAAGGGCACCATATCTAACAGGTGGGTGGTCATACGTCCACATATGGTTGAGACACTCCCCTAGAGGTGCTTATGGGTCGGGCCTATGCATAATAGTGACATACTTTATGCTTGCCCAAGCCCAACCTGACCCGAAATTTGGGCCTAAAATTTTACCCAAACCCGCTCATATTTGCAAAAGACTAATTTAAGTCTATTTTAGACCCACCCATATTATTTTTAATTTTTTATTTATATTATATTATTTTAATCTTTAATAATTTTATATTTTTTATTATTAAATTTTTTTATATAATTATCTTAACATTATTTTAATATTTACATTAGAGTAGTATTATATATTTAATATATATGTATTTTTTTAATGTACTCTAAATTACATAATATCAAAAAAACAACATAATACAAAGTATTATAAACTTAAATCGGGTCAAGCCTTGAATGTTCAAGCCTGAGCTAGCCCAACCCATATTTCAAATGGGCTTATTTTTTTGCCCAAGCCCATTTGTCGAGCCTAATACTTTTGCCCAAATCTTCCCAAATTTCAAGCGGGACTGGGTGGATAACCCAGCCCATGAACAGGTCTATTGACTCCCCTATTAATCGTACACGACTCTTCGTAGAAGGGAGACAAAACCCTCCCCCAGGGGACAACACCTTCCATTGTTGAGGAACTGAGTCAGTGTCTTTGAGAACGACACCTCAAATACTTCTCCCGAAGGAGCAGATCCCTCATCAGCGATTTTAACATATTTTAATTGATACCTACAGTTAAATCGTGCATTGTTAGGTAAGAAATCTTGTGAAATAATATAACAAACTTCATGATAATAGGGATAAATAATTTAATATCAAAACTATACATGAACTTTAATCTAATGTGCAATGACATACATGAACATCGATTTTGTGTGATTTTATACGTAGAATTTAAATTTGATTCAGTTTTCACAAATCACTAATAACATTATTAAATTTTGATCATTTTACATCAAGATATTGCATACACAGAAAATTATATTAATCCAATGTAAAAATGAATGGATGTATTCATTTCTTTAAATGCGTATAATTAAATGAAAATCAAAGTTTCACTACACATATAAACCATAATTCAAGTTTTATGTGCATAATTGCACCAAATCAAAATTCACATATAAAATTACACATTAGACCAAATTTCATATATAAATTTGATATTTATCCCTAACGGATATTACATTAACAAAATATTTTATTTTTTCTGGAAAAAAAAGATTTTTATTTTATTTTAATTTCCTAACAAAAAAAAGCCTTTAAGTCTTATAATTTCCTAAAAAACCGTTGTTGAATGATTAAAATATTATCTTTTGTTAACTAATCTTCCATTAAACAAGGACTAAACACTAATTTCCCCTAAATTCATGCACTTTGTAACGTGAAAATGCATATAAAAGGCGACGAAACTCTTTGTGGAAAAGCAGAGTCGTAGATCATAGGAATAATCTAGGTTTAAATTATATAAATAATAAAAATGGCATTGTTTTGGAGAGGGCTTCTTATATTACCTCTCCTATTTGTGTATGCAAGCAGCCATTTTATATATACTAAACGACATTTTGATAAACCCGAGGTAGTCGGGTTCAAGGACCTCGATTACCTCCACGGCGATGGCGGTGGTTTCCTTAGTAGCCCCATAGAAGACGATGATAGTGTCAAAGCTTCGAAGACCGTCGTTGAAGATGAGAGTGACGATGATGACAATGACAATGACGATGATGATAAAAAGAGTAAAAAGAAGAAGAAAAAGAAGAACAAGAAGAATAAGAAGGAGAAAAAGAAGAGCAAAAAAGAAAAAAATACGATGAAAGTTTCCATACATTACCAGTCGAAAGCCTTGTAAATGAAAAGGGTGGTGACGAAAATACCGACGATTCGTCTGGAGTCGTTGTTGATAATGGTAATGGCAACGATAATACTAACGATTCATCTCAACTCGTCGGTTATAATATAGTGACGGCTCAAACTACGTTTAAGGGGAGTTGGGAATTATTCGTTGAAAACTCTGGTGTTTCCACTATGCATGTGGTGTTGCTTCCAATTATCAATCAGGCTTTGATTTTTGATGCCACGGTGTGGAAAGTGTCAAAGCTGAAATTACCGGGACCACCATGCCGACATGTCGAGGGAACTAATGAAGAAGATTGCTTTGCACATTCAATCCTCTTAGATGTTGAAACAGCACATATTAGGCCACTTAGGGTATGTTTTTTAATTATTATTTTGTTTATTTCTTTTATATTTCACAATGGTTTACTACAAATTTCCTTTATTGTTTCTATTCACAAAACTCAAAGGTTTTTCTTTTAAAATTTTCATTTTCTTTATAATAGTTGAACTATGACACTTGGTGTTCATCGGGTGCTCTCGATATCAATGGTCGATTGGTAAGTACTGGTGGTTACAACAATGGCTCTGACACCGTGAGAATCCTTGACTTATGTGATACTTGTGAGTGGCAAGAATTTCCCGGTGCACTTGGAAACGGAAGATGGTAATAAAATCTAAAGATTATTATAATTTTCATGTTTAGGGTTTAGGATCTAACGTTTAACAGCTTGAATTTGATAATTTTTTTTGTTTTTTTCATTAAAGGTATGCCACACAAGTAACATTAGCTGATGGTAAGTTCATGGTGTTTGGCGGTCGGGATTTCCCGACATACGAATTTGTTCCTCCAGAAGGACAAAAAAACACTATTAATGAAGTGATCAATTTCCCATTCTTGAAAGAAACACACGATCCCATTGAGAACAATTTATACCCTTTCGTTTTCCTTTCAACTGATGGCAACCTCTTCGTTTTTGCCAATAATTGTTCGGTTCTTTTGAACACCCAAACCCACACGATTATCCACGAGTACCCAGTGCTCCCTGGTGGTGCTCATAATTATCCGTCATCGGGATGCGCTTCTCTCCTTCCAATCATGCTTAAACCTAATGAAGATAGGAAATCAATCCCTGTCGAGGTTTTGGTGTGCGGTGGAACGCCGCATGATGCATATACAAAGGCCGATTTGCAACGCCCTAAGGTGTTTTTGCCAGGAAACACCGATTGTGCTCGTATTGACATCACCAAAAGGAATGGCAAGTGGAAGATCCAAAACATGCCATAAGCTCGACTCTTGGGAGACATGGTGGTGCTTTCGACGGGAGATGTGTTACTTGTCAACGGTGCCAAGACCGGTTCAGCCGGTTGGGATGACGCTAGGGACCCGAATTTACACCCAGTTTTGTACAAGTTCCAAACCGATGGAACTGGTTCCAAGTTCACCGTGCTTAACCCATCCAACATCCCCCGCATGTACCACTCTTCCTTTGCTGTCTTTCCCGATGCAAAAATCCTCATCGCTGGAAGCAACACAAACCTAGGTTACCTTGATGATGCTTTGTTCCCCACCGAAGTTCGGGTTGAGAAGTTCTCACCACATTACTTGGACCCGAACTTGGGTATGTTCCAACAAGAGATCATTGTTGAAAAGTCCAATAACCAGGTGAAATACGGTCAGAAATTTACAACGCAGATCCGTGGAAACGTCGAAATTGACCAACAAAAGCTTCAAGTGACGATTTACTCGCCGCCATTTGTGACCCACGGGGTTGCTATGAATCAGAGATTGATTCAATTGGGAATTGTGGAATTTAACAAATATGTTGCCCTAAATACAAACAACATTGTTCTTCAAACTCCCATTAATAGCAACATTGCACCACCTGGTTATTACATGCTCTTTGTGAACTACAATGGAGTACCTTGCCGTCGATCAATGTGGGTTCGAATTTTACCTTAGATCTTTCACAACAAGCATTGAATTGTCAAAGCCACTATATGTAATACGAATCATTGTTCACGTTTTGTTTCACACGTTGTTATTTGAAGATCTTATATAATACAAAATGTGGATAATTAGATTCATTTTAATCTCTCTTTATAATTTTTTAGTTTTATAATATTTTATAACAAATATTTGCTTTAATTTTGTGAAATTAATATATCATAAATAATTTTTTGAGGTTAAATGATGGTTCGAGGAAAAAATTTAAATAAAATATAGTTATAAAAATATATTAATATTAATATTAAATTATTTTTTATATTGTTAGCATTTATAGATAGTAAAACGGGTAAAATCAAGTTAGTAAAATATAAGTTCGAGCCTAAAGCGAGTCGAGCTGATTGTGCTGATTAGCCATGAACAACTCTACTAATCAATGGTAAACAATAGATGTAAAAATCAGGGTGAGACCGTCTTGTTGCGTACCCTAAATTTAGAGACCGATATAAAAATTATGTAATAGTTTAGGAACATTTGATACACTTAACACTACATAGTTGAACCTCCATTCTACATTGTCTATCCATGAAATGATATAACAGACTTCACGATAGTGGATTAAACTTGTCCATGAGCTAGGCCAAGGCTCAAATTACAAAAGAAATTCCAAGCCTGGCTCGCCCTACCCATAAACCTATTTTACTATTTAAAAAACAACAAAAATATATAGTTTTATATTAATACCAATTTTTGCATGAACTGATTTTGTATTAATTTAAACTATTTATATTTTTTTTGCTAAAAAATTAGTATAAAATTAAACAAGAAAGACAGTAAAGTAGGATATATCAAGTTTAAATATTTAAAATTTTCAATATTTAATTATTTTTTACTATTAAAAATTAAGCATTAACATTTTTAATTTTTTTAATATGCATTTATGATTATTTTTAAAGATTTTGTAATATGATATGCTAGTTTTCTTACCTTTGTAATTTACGAGCTAGTTGTATATATTAAATCTTTTTAAATTTTTCTAAAAATAAGTAAATTTGTGAAAAATAGATTTATATTATTTCATCTAAATATTTTTATTTTAAAAAAGTTTTAAATTTTTAAACAATATTTTTACCTACCATTTATTGTAAAAACATTGTATTCAAATACTATATATTATAAAAACTTTAAATACTATATGAATAGTATATAAAGTTTTAAAACAATATGCTAAGGAGAAAATAATTGTTTTTAAAGAATATTTAAAAACAATATAATTCTATTATTTAAAAATTATAATTTTTTGTATTATGTAATTAATTAGAACTATCCAAAATACTCCTATTTCTTACTGTTTCCAATTTTAACCTGATATGTTTATGAATGATATGTGAAAATAGCAAGTTGACATGACATCACATATAATAATATGTTTGTAGTCTCGTATTTTGAAAATAATAGAATTTAATTTAATGAATTTAGCATTTACCGTTTCATTATGACTAAAATTTTAAAATTTGGAAAGTATAGGAACTAAAAATGAGTAAAATTAAAGTGTGAGACTAAATCTATAACTTACACATAGTATAGGGACTGGTAGCAAAATTTAACCTTCTATTAACTAATCTTCCTCTAAACAATAAGCGCTAATAAAAGATCCCAAAATAAGGTCAAATCCGACTATTTGTCCCTTAAATCTACATAGCATTACACATATAATATCATATTTTGGAAATAAAAGAAATTAACTAAATGAATTTAATACCTATTGTTTAATCAAGAATAAAATTTTAAAAATAAAAAAGTATAGAAATTTTAAAAATATCAAATTAAAGTATGATAACTAAATTCACAATTTACATATAGGGACAAATAGAAAAAAAAACTTTTTATTAACTAATCATCCTCTAAACAAGAAGCAATCGTTGGTAAAAATAAATAAATAAATATATAAATATAAATATAAATATTTGATTTTATTAAAGTCATATTTTACTATTTGTCTCTATACTTTGGATAAGTTATAGATTTAATCCTTATACATTAAACTAAAGTTTAAGGATTAAATTTAAAAATTACATATAATAAAGGGACTAATAACAAAATATTTAACATTTTACTAACTAATCTTCCTCTAAACAAGGAACAATCACTAATTTCCCTAAATTTCATGCACTTCGAAACGTGAAATTGCATATAAAAGGGGATGAAACCCATTGTCAAAAAACCAAGCAGTAGATCCATAGAATAAAACAACTTAGGTTTTTATTATATAGTTAAATAATAAAAGATGGCGTCGTTGTTTTGGAGAGGTATTATTATATTACCTCTCCTTTTTGTATATGTCAATGGCGAGCATTTTTTGTACCCTAAACGTCATGTTGGCAAAGCCGAGTTAGCCGGTTACAAGGGACCGGACTCTCTTGCCGTCGACGGTGGCGGTTTCTATAGCGGTCCCTTGATTGCCGATGACGATGGATCTACTGCTAGCGGCAATGCTGGTGGAACTACCGAGGTGACGGTTGAAAACCTTGGAAAGGCCGACGGTGATAATACTAATGGCAACGCAAATAGTGTCGAATCGACTAAAGTTGCTGCCAAAAATGGAATTGGAAATGGAAATATTGTGGAGGCCAAAACTACGTTTAAAGGGAGTTGGGAATTGTTTGTTGAGAACGCCGGTGTTTCCGCCATGCATTTGATATTGCTTCCTAGTATCAACCAGGCTTTAATGTTCGATGCCACGGTGTGGAAAATCTCCAAGATGAAATTACCGGGACCACCGTGTCGACACGTTGAGGGAACCAATGAAGAAGATTGCTATGTTCATTCGATTCTCATGGATGTTGAAACAGGAAAAATTAGGCCACTTAGGGTACATTTTTTAATCTTTTTTTACTTGGTTATTATTGGGATCTAACTTGATCTTTTAAGATCGAATTTTTTTAAAATAAATTTAGTTTAAGGTGAGATGTAGCATCAATAGTAGCTGGACGGAGCCTCAAAGAGGAAAACAAAACTCAATTTTTTATTTACAAAACTCGAAAATAATTTGCTTAAAACAAACATTAAACTCATTACAATTTTTTACAATTCTATGCTTTTTTTTAACATTTTCATATTCTTTGTTACAGTTGAATTATGACACTTGGTGTTCATCGGGTGCTCTTGATATCAATGGTCGATTGGTAAGCACTGGCGGTTATAACAATGGCTCCGACACCGTCAGAATCCTTGACTTATGCGATACTTGTGGGTGGGAAGAATATCCTGGTGCACTTGGAAATGGAAGATGGTAAAAACCCTAAACTTATTACATTTTTCATTTTTTTTAATGATTAAAAGCTTGAATTTGAGTATTTTGGGTTTTTTTTTAAGGTACGCAACACAAGTAACCTTAGGCGATGGTAGATTCATGGTGTTCGGCGGTCGAGATTTCCCAACATACGAATTTGTTCCTCCACAAGGCCAGAAAAACACCCTTAAGGATGTGGTCGATTTTAATTTCTTGGTGGAAACACACGATCCCGTGGAAAATAATTTGTACCCTTTCGTTTACCTTTCGACTGATGGAAATGTCTTCATCTTCGCTAACAATCGTTCGGTTCTTTTGAACCCTAACACCCAAACGATCATCCACGAGTTCCCAGTGCTCCCCAATGGTGCTCGTAATTATCCTGCGTCAGGAAGTGCTTGCCTCCTTCCGATCATGCTCAAGCCTAATGAAGATCGTAGAGTGATCCCCGCCGAGGTTTTGATATGCGGTGGTGCATCACATGATGCGTACGCCAAGGCCGATTTGCAGCGTCCTAAAGTGTTTTTGCCAGGGAACACCGACTGTGCTCGCCTTGATATCACCAAAAGGAACGGCAAATGGAAGATCATAAACATGCCATCAGCTCGTCTGTTGGGAGACATGGCCGTTTTACCAACAGGAGATGTGCTTATTGTTAACGGTGCCAAGACTGGTTCAGCTGGTTGGGATGACGCTAGGGAGCCGAATTTGAACCCTGTTTTGTACAAATATCAAACCGATGGAACTGGTTCCAAATTCACTGTGCTTAACCCATCCAACATCCCCCGCATGTACCACTCCTCGTTCGCCCTCCTTCCCGACGCAAAAATCCTCATCGCCGGAAGCAACACAAACCCTGGTTACCTCGATGATGCATTGTTCCCCACTGAAGTCCGGGTTGAGAAATTCTCACCACATTACTTGGACCCAAACTTGGCCATGTTCCGACAAGATATCATTGTTGACAAGTCCAATAGCCAAGTGAAGTACGGCAAAAAATTCACAGTACAAATCCGTGGAAATGGCGAAATTGACCAACAAAAGCTTCAAGTGACGATTTACTCACCTCCGTTTGTGACCCATGGGATCTCCATGAATCAGAGATTGATTCAATTGGGAATTGTGGAATTTAACAAAAATGTTACCTCAAATACAAACAACATTATTCTTCAAGCTCCCATGAATGGCAACATTGCGCCACCTGGTTATTACATGCTCTTCGTAAACTACAATGGGGTGCCTTGCCGCCAATCGATGTGGGTTCAATTTTTGCCATAGATATTTCACTGGAAGCATTGAATCGCAAAGTCGTTATATGAAATTATTATATTCTCTTATAAAGAAAAATTAATGAATCACTTTGTTCACGTTTTGTTGCACACATTATTCTTTTAAAGATCATATACAATACAAAATGTGGACTATTGGATTTATTTATTTGCAATTTCTTTTCTCCACTGATTAGATTTTTATTATATATATTTAGATTTTTTATTCAAAATTAAATTTATTTAAAAGTTTAATATCTAAAATTGACTAATGGAAAAAGAAATATTACATGATTTGTTTATTTTCAAGATTAAATAGAAATTCATTTTGTAAAATTATATATATAAAAAAAACCAAATCTTGAATTTGATTTTTTTCATTAAAAGTTCTTACTGTTAGTGGTGTTCGCGATTCTCTAGTGGATTGCCTCGCATTAATACCTACAACTTCTCCCAATTCAACTAGGTCACCATGAGTGGGGCTTCGACAATATCATAATAGTGATATGTCTAAATTGCAAGTTGATATAACATTACTAGTAATAATATGTTTGTAATATGATATTTTGGAAATATTAGAATTGAACTTAATTAATTTATCATTTATTGTTTGATCATGATTAAAATTTTAAAATTCACAAAGCATAAGACTAAAATTAAGGTGTGGGACTAAATCCATAATTTAAATATAATATAGGGATTAATAGCAAAATTTAACCTTTCATTAACTAATCTTCTTGTAAACACGGAGTGCTAATAAAAAAAACCCAAAATATTTTTATTAAGGTCAAATTCTACTAAATACTATATCGATATGAAAAGTTCATAATCTTAGTTGCGTTCCCAATTCTCCAACAGATTGCCCCACAATAATACCTACAACTTCTCCCAATTCAATTACATCATTGTGAGTGGGGCTCTGACCATAACATAATAGTGATATGTGAAAATAGCAAGTTGATATAACATTATACATAATAATATGTTAGTAGCATCATATTTTGGAAATAATAGAATTGACCTTAATGAATTTAACATTTATTCTTTGATCATGATTAAAATTTTAAAATTCATAAAGCATATGACTAAAATTAGAGTGTGAGGACTAAATCCATAATTTAAACATAATATAGGGACTGATAGTAAAATTTAACATTTTATTAACTAACCTTCTTGTAAACAAGGAGAGCTAATAAAAAAAACCCAAAATAATTTTATTAAGGTCAAATTCTACTAAATACTCTACCAGTATGAAAAGTTCCTAATGTTAGTAGCGTTCCCGATTCTCCAATGGATTGGCCCACAGTAATACCTACAACTTCTCCCAATTCAACTAGATCACCTTGAGTGGGGCTCTGACCATAACATAATACTGATATGTGAATATAACAAGTTGATATAACATTACATATAATAATATGTTAGTAGTATCATATTTTGGAAATAATAGAATTGAACTTAATGAATTTAACATTTTTTTGTTTGATCATGATTAAAATTTTAAAATTCACAAAGTATATGACGTACTAAAATTAAAGTGTGAGGACTAAATCTATAATTTAAACATAGTATAGGGACTGATAATAAAATTGGACCTTTTATTAACTAATCTTCCTCTAAACAAGGAACTCTATTAGAAAAAACCCAAAATATTTTTGTTAAGGTCAAATTCTACTATTTGTTCATTAAATCCATTAACTAACTTTTTCATGAGTGAAATATCAAGTTAATATAGCAATACAAATATGATATAATATTTTGGAAATAAAAAAAATTAACTAAATGAATTTAATAGTTACAGTTTAGTCAAGATTAAAATTTTAAAAATGAAAAAGTACAGGGACTAAAAATGATCAAATTAAAGTACAAGAGCTAAATTCATTATTTACACATAATATAGGGACTAATAGCAAAATTTAACCTTTTTATTAACTAAACTTCCTCTAAACAAGGAACAATAAAGGGACTAACAACAAAATATTTAACATTTTACTAACTAATCTTCCTCTAAACAAAGAGCAATCACTAATTTTCCCTAAATTTCATGCACTTCGAATCGGGAAAATGCATATAAAAGGAGATGGAACCCATTGTGAAAAAACCAAGCAGTAGATCCATATAATAAAAAAAGTTAGGTTATAAGTTATATAGTTAAATAATAAAATGATGGCGTCGTTGTTTTGGAGAGGTCTTATTATATTACCTCTCCTTTTTGTATATGTCAACGGCGAGCATTTTTTGTACCCTAAACGTCATGTTGGCAAAGCCGAGTTAGCCGGTTACAAGGGGCCAGACTCACTGGCCGTTGATGGTGGTGGTTTTTATAGTGGTCCCTTGATTGCCGATGACGATGGATCTGCTGCTGGCGGTAATGCTGGTGGAACTACTGAGGTGAAGGTTGAAAACCTTGGAAAGGTCGACGGTGATAATACTAATGGCAATGCAAATAGTGTCGAATCAACTCAAGTTGCTGCCAAAAATGGAATTAGCAACGGAAATATTGTGGAGGCTAAAACTACGTTTAAAGGGAGTTGGGAAGTATTTGTTGAGAACGCCGGTGTTTCCGCCATGCATTTGATATTGCTTCCTAAGATCAACCAAGCTTTGATGTTCGATGCCACAGTGTGGAAAATCTCAAAAATGAAATTACCGGGACCGCCGTGCCGACGTATCGAGGGAACCAATGAAGAAGATTGCTATGTTCATTCGATTCTTATGGACGTTGAAACAGGAAAGATTAGGCCACTTAGGGTACGTTTTTCTAATTTTATTTTGTTTAGTTATTATTAGATGGACGAAGCCTCAAAGAGGAAAAAAAACACAATTTTTTATTTGCAAAACTCGAAAATAATTTGCTTTAAAAAGACATTAAACTAGTTACAATTTCTTACAATTTTATGTTTTTTTAACATTTTCATTTTCTTTGTTATAGTTGAACTATGACACTTGGTGTTCATCGGGTGCCCTTGATAGCAATGGTCGATTGGTAAGTACTGGCGGTTATAACAATGGCTCTGACACCGTGAGAATCCTTGACTTATGCGATACTTGTGGGTGGGAAGAATATCCTGGTGCACTTGGAAATGGAAGATGGTAAGAACCCTAAACTTGTTACATTTTTCATTTTTTTTAATGATTAAAAGCTTGAATTTGAGTATTTTGGTTTTTTTTTAAAGGTACGCAACCCAAGTAACCTTAGGCGATGGTAGATTCATGGTGTTCGGCGGTCGAGATTTCCCAACATATGAATTTGTTCCTCCACAAGGCCAGAAAAACACCCTTAAAGATGTAGTCGATTTTAATTTATTGGTGGAAACACACGATCCGGTGGAGAACAATTTGTACCCTTTCGTTTACCTTTCGACTGATGGAAATGTCTTCATCTTCGCTAACAATCGTTCGGTTCTTTTGAACCCTAACACCCAAACGATCATCCACGAGTTCCCAGTGCTCCCCAATGGTGCTCGTAATTATCCTGCGTCAGGAAGTGCTTGCCTCCTTCCGATCATGCTCAAGCCTAATGAAGATCGTAGAGTGATCCCCGCCGAGGTTTTGATATGCGGTGGCGCATCACATGATGCGTACGCCAAGGCCGATTTGCAACGTCCTAAAGTGTTTTTGCCAGGGAACACCGACTGTGCTCGCCTTGATATCACCAAAAGGAACGGCAAATGGAAGATCATAAACATGCCATCAGCTCGTCTGTTGGGAGACATGGCCGTTTTACCAACAGGAGATGTGCTTATTGTTAACGGTGCCAAGACTGGTTCAGCTGGTTGGGATGACGCTAGGGAGCCGAATTTGAACCCTGTTTTGTACAAATATCAAACCGATGGAACTGGTTCCAAATTCACTGTGCTTAACCCATCCAACATCCCCCGCATGTACCACTCCTCATTTGCACTCCTTCCTGACGCAAAAATCCTCATTGCTGGAAGCAACACGAACCCCGGTTACCTCGATGATGCATTGTTCCCCACTGAAGTCCGGGTCGAGAAATTCTCACCACATTACTTGGACCCGAACTTGGCCATGTTCCGACAAGAGATCATTGTCGAGAAGTCCAATAACCAAGTGAAGTACGGCCAGAAACTCACAGTACAGATCCGTGGAAATGGCGAAATCGACCAACAAAAACTTCAAGTGACGGTTTACTCACCACCATTTGTGACCCATGGGATCTCCATGAATCAGAGATTGATTCAATTGGGAATTGTGGAATTTAACAAAAATGTTGCTCCAAATACAAACAACATTGTTCTTCAAGCTCCCATGAATGGCAACATTGCGCCACCTGGTTATTACATGCTCTTCGTAAACTATAATGGGGTGCCTTGCCGCCAATCAATGTGGGTTCAATTTTTGCCATAGATATTTCACTGAAAGCATTGAATCGTCGAAGTCGTTATATGTAATTATTATATTTTTTATAAATAAAAATATTTGAATCACCTTGGTCACATTTTGTTGCATACATTATTGTTTTAAAGATCATATACAATATAAAATGTGGACTATTGGATTTATTTGTTTGTGATTTCTTTTCTCGTCGTGACCTTAGTTAGATTTTTATGATTTATATTTCGAATTTTATAATTTTTATGAATCGCTTAAATTTATTTAAAAGTTTAATATTTAAGTAGGACTCATGGAAAAGGAAATATTACAAGATTTGTTTGTTTTCAATATTAAATAGAAATGCATATCGAAGTTATATATAAAATTTAAAATATATAATTAAAATAGTAAAATATTACACTATCTATTGATTTTGAAGAATAAATAAAATTCATATCATAAAACCGTATAAAAGTTTAAAAACATCTAATTAAAATATAAAAAAATTAGTTTAAAAACGCAATATAAAATCTTATGAGAGTTCAAAATTTTAAATTAAAGATATTAAAATATTTAAAATGAGAGTGGCTTAGTAAATTATAGAGGTGATCATGGGTCGGGCTCAACTAAAAATTTAAGCCCATTCATTGGGTTCGGGCCGGGCCGGACCCAAAAAATGAGCTTAAAATTTTGCCAAAGCCCAATCCAAATAAAAATATTAAAACCCGGACCCGGCCCAACCCGGCCGTATTTATTTTTATATTATTTTATATAATTTTTAAATATATATAATACATAAAAAATACTAAAAAAATTAAAATAAATATTTTCCAACAAATTGAAAATAAATTTTAAAAAATATGTAGACTTAAATAACACTAAGATAGATGCAACTTAACAAGCAAATACCTCTAAAATAATAATAAAATTAATAAATGCCTTTAAAGTAATAACAAAATTAATAATAAAATAAGATTTATACAATATCCAAATAATAACAACAAAATAGGAGCAACTAATAGTAATATGGTAGCAAAATAAGGAGAAAACAACAAGAAAATAACATTAAAAAAAATAGCAGATTTTTTTTTCGTTTAGTGAATACGGGCCGGCCCGGGCCCCGAGGCCCAACCCATTTTTTAAACGGGCCTCATTTTTTTGTCCAAGCCCATTTTTCGGGCCTATATTTTTGCCCAAACCCTCCCACATTTCGGGCGGGCCATGAGCAGGTCTAGTAAATTATATTGCATTTTTATTTTTATTTGTTTTTATTTAATTAAATCGTGCTATCTCCTTTACAATGTATTAAATCGTGTTATCATACCCACAGTAAATATCGAGGCTAAAGTGTATATTTTTATCACAGTAAAATTTAAAAGTTTACATATTTATAATTTTTAAATGATTAGTTTTTTTTTCATTTTTGAAAGGGATAAAGTGTAATTTTACCATTACTAATTTAAAATTTTATAAATTATAAAGAGCCTAAATGAAAATTTTCCCATTTTAGGTGGGTCGGGGCCCCTGCCAGCCCTCTTGACTTTGCCACTGCTTGGTGGTTAAGCTTTATTGTGGTAACAATATTATGGGGAGGTCCTGAGGAAAAATAGCTCGATGCCAATTGTATAAAGTTATAAATTTAGTCCATATTCTCTAATTGGATTACTTTTTTTAGTCTCTATACTTTTTAAGTTCTGAAATTTATTGACACAAATGACAATCATTAAATCCATCAACTTTTTTAGAGTAATGCATAAAAATAGCAAGTTGACATGATATTACATATATGATATTATATTTTAAAAATAACATAATTTAACTAAATGAATTTAACAATTACCATTTAGTCAAGACTAAAATTTTAAAAATTGAAAAGTATAGGGACAAAAAGTATCAAATTAAAGTTTAAGGACTAAATTCACAATTTAAATATAATACAGGAATTAATAGCCAAATTTAACATTTTATTAACTAATCTTCCTATAAACAAGGTGAGATCACTAATTTCTCCTGAAATTCATGAACTTTGAAACATAAAAATGTATATAAAAGGCAACGAAATCCATTCTGAAAAAACGAAGAAGATGATTCACAGAATAAAAAACAAGTTAGGTTTTGCATTATTTATCTAAATAATAAAAGATGGGATTGTTTTGGAGAGTTCTTATTATATTACCTCTCTTTTTTGCATATGTCAACTGTGAATACTTTACGTACCCTTCCCGTCATACTGGCAAAGCCGAGTTAGCCGGTTTCAAGGGGCCGGACTCTCTTGCTACCGATGGTGGCGGTTTCTTTAGCGGTCCCTTGGTTGTCAATGATGATGTAACTGCTACTCCCGGCAACCAAGGTGGAACTACTGAGGTGACAGTTGGAAAGCCCGGAGACGATATCCTCGATGCGTCTCTAGCTGATGGCAATGATGGAGTTGGCAAGGCAAATATGATTGAGGCTGCAACTACGTTTAAAGGGAGTTGGGAATTGTTCCTTGAGAATGGCGGTGTTTCCGCCATGCATTTGATATTACTTCCTAAGATCAATCAAGCTTTGATGTTTGACGCCACAGTGTGGAAGATCTCGAAGATAAAATTACCAGGACCGCCATGCCGACACGTCGAGGGAACCAATGAAGAAGATTGCTTTGCTCATTCGGTTCTCATGGACATTGATACAGGAAAGCTTAGGACACTTAGGGTACGTTTTTTTAATTTTATTTTGCTTAGTTATTACTGGTATCTAACCCCATTATTTAAGATTAATGTTTTTTAAAGATATTTGAGTTCGAGACGAGATGTAACATCAATAGTAGTTGGATGGAGCCGAAGAGGGAAAAAAAACTCTTTCAATTTTTTATTTGCATTATGATTTCTTACAATTTTATGTTTTTTTTTAACATTTTCATTTTCTTTGTTACAGTTGAAATATGACACTTGGTGTTCATCAGGTGGTCTTGATATCAATGGTCGATTGGTAAGCACTGGTGGTTATAACAATGGCTCCGACACCGTGAGAATCCTCGACTTATGTGATACTTGTGATTGGAAAGAATATCCCGGTGCACTTGCAAATGGAAGATGGTAAGAACCCTAAATTTTATTACATTTTTTTCTTCATTTTTTTAATGATTAAAAGCTTGAATGGTTGGGGGGTTTGAAGGTATGCCACACAAGTAACCTTAGGTGATGGTAAATTCATGGTGTTCGGAGGTCGAGATTTCCCGACATACGAATTTGTTCCGCCAGAAGGCAAGAAAAACACCCATCAAGATGTGGTCGATTTCAAGTTCTTGGTGGAAACACACGACCCCGTAGAGAATAATTTGTACCCTTTCGTTTACCTTTCGACTGACGGCAACGTCTTCATCTTCGCTAACAACCGTTCAGTTCTTTTGAACCCTAACACCCACAATATCATCCACGAGTTCCCGGTGCTCCCTAATGGTGCTCGAAATTATCCTGCGTCAGGAAGTGCTTGCCTCCTTCCGATCATACTCAAGCCTAATGAGGACCGCAGAGTGATCCCCGCTGAAATTTTGATATGCGGTGGAGCACCGCACGATGCGTATGAAAAAGCTGATTTGCAGCGTCCTAAGGTGTTTTTGCCCGGGAGCAGTGATTGTGCTCGCCTTGATTTCACCAAAAGGAACAGCAAATGGAAAATCTTAAACATGCCGTCAGCTCGTCTGTTGGGAGACATGGCGGTTCTTCCAACAGGAGATGTGCTTATTGTTAACGGTGCAAAGACCGGTTCAGCCGGTTGGGATGACGCCAGGGAGCCGAATTTGAACCCTGTTTTGTACAAATTCAAAACCGATGGAACTGGCTCCAAGTTCACCGTGCTTAACCCATCCAACATCCCTCGCATGTACCACTCATCGTTCGCTGTCCTCCCTGACGCAAAAGTCCTCATCGCTGGAAGCAACACGAACCCAGGTTACCTCGATGACGCATTGTTTCCCACTGAAGTTCGGGTCGAGAAATTCTCGCCACATTATTTAGACCCTAACTTGGCCATGTTCCGACAAGAGATTATCGCCGAAAAGTCCAATAACCAATTGAAGTATGGCCAAAAATTCACAGTGCAGATCCGAGGAAACGGTGTAATCGACCAACAAAAACTTCAAGTGACGATGTACTCGCCGCCGTTTGTGACCCACGGAATCTGCATGAATCAGAGATTGATTCAATTGGGAATTTTGGAATTTAATAAAGATGTAGCCCCAAATATAAATGACATTGTTCTTCAAGCTCCCATGAATGGCAACATTGCGCAACCTGGTTATTACATGCTCTTCGTGAACTACAATGGGGTGCCTTGCCTTCGATCGATGTGGGTACAAATTTTGCCATAAATATTTCATTGGAAGCATTGAATTGTTGAAGAAACTATATGTAATTATTTTATTTATATATATATAAAAATATATGAAGTACTCTATTTACATTTTTATTGTACCCACTATTGTTTTGAAGATCATATGAAGAATTTAATTTGTAATAACATAATTTTTAGTGGTGTTGAAAATAGAGGTTTGAGACCACTAAATCCAACGAGTGAGTTTGAAAATTTTATTAATTAATTATTTATGAGTCAAATATGAATTTAGAAAGATTCTTGGAATTAGAACTTTGTGTTTTAGAAGAATTTATTAGATTAATTGGTTTTGGAAACGAGGCATCGAGATCTCGATTTTACAAATCGAGTTGTAAATATTTTTATAAATATTTACGGAGTGTCAATAAGTTAGTATTAAAGTTTCATTAGAAAATTTTAATGTTTTGATAGTTAATAAAATAAAAAAGACTAAATTGAAAAAAATGTAAAACTTGCTAATTAAAGATATAGTGATTAAATAGCTTAAGTGGAGAATGAGGGAGGACCGAAAAGGTCATTCGGCACTAATTAAAAGGTTTGAACAGTATAAGCAGAGAAAAATCTTGAAATTGGATGGTTTAGGGACAAAATGGTCATTTTGGAAATTAAGGTAAAAATAAAAATAGTGACCAAGTTAAAAATCTAGACATTTTTTCATCAATATTTAGCCAAAAACAGCTATAGAAGAGTTCCTCTAAGCTGGTTTTTCATATTTTTGCTACAAGTGAGTTCAATTCTTGCATTTTTTTGTAATTTTTGTGTTTTTAAGACTTTTACAATCGGGTACAACTATCTATTTCATTAGTTTTTTATTTCATGGGTGATTTTGAAAGTTACCATTGATGAATGTTGGATATTTATGATGAGTTAACATGGATTTGAAACTTTAATTTCATTATATGATGATTTTAATAAGTGAATTTGATAGATATTGATTTTAGGAATAAATTGTGAAGAATTTAAGAATTAGGGTTTGTTATTAAATTTTTTATGTATCAAAGGCTGTAAAATAGCCTAAAATACTTAGGTAAATTTCCAATTGAGAAAAATTAGCTTATTTGATAGGCTAATTGATGAGGGATTAAATTGTAAAAACTATAAAATTTAGGGTAATTATGTAATTTCAAAAATTAAAGGATATAAGCTGTAAAGTGGATTGAAATTGAAATGTATGCTAATGAATAAATGATTTTATATTTTATATCAAGAGTCCAAAGATAAATGAGAAAAAGGAAAATTCGCCAAATAGTTCTCAAACTACTACAAACTCCACAATTTAGCGCAAGTAAGTTCGTTTGGTTAAATTTTAATGTTAAATGTTAAATTGATGAATGCTATTATGTAATTATTTATAAAATTTAATGAAAATAAAATTTATTGTTAAATTATAAAAATTGAATTGATAGTGCAAGGCGAACGGAACGCGGGATTGAATACAGTCATTCAGTGAAAAAGAGGAATTGACAGTTAATTACCCAAGTAAACTGGAGTTCAGTATTTGTTCCAAACTTCCATGTTTGATTTCCATTTAGCTCTCATGAACTTCAGTTAACTCATATAAATTTCAGTTTAACCCTAAGGGTTTTCCGTTTAGCTCTTTTGGAGCTTCGGTTTAACCCTATTGGGTTTCAGTTCAGCTCTTTTGAGCTTCAGTTTAACCCTTCTGGGTTTTCGTTCAGGTCTTATGAGCTTCCGATCTACCATTATGGATTTCAGTTTAGCATTTATGTACTTCTGTGCAGCCTTCAGGCTTTCGTTTACGATGTACTCAAATCCGTAAGACGTTCTCTAATTTGGCAAAGATTGGTAAGTGCTATATGGAATTAATATGGAAGAATCTAAAATATTATTGATATTGAACTCAAATAAATGAATTCATCAATCGAAATTATGATTAGCAAGAAATTTTTGTGAAATGATTTACCTAAATGAATTATTGTAGTATATTCGGTAATATATATTTAAAGCCAACGAACTTACTAACTAAGCTTTATTAAGCTTACTAGTGTTGTTTAATGTTCTTTGTATATTTTTAAGAAGTCGGGAGATTGGATTAGCACATTAACCTACACTATCCAACTAGTCAAGCAAATTTTGCAATGTATATTTTGGTTTATATAGCATGTATAGGGTAATAATGGTTTGTGAAAATATTAAGATTTATACTTTATTTGCATATCAAACCAACTTACAATAGTATGGATAATTTATGTATTAAGCATGTTTGAAATGTTTGATGATAAACAATCAATAGGTTTATTGAGGTATGGTTTGAAATATTGAATTTAGTAGCTTATACACCTAGATGTAAGTAGTTAATTTGATAAGTTAAGATATTTGATTTAATGTGACAATATGTTAGCTATAAAAACTTGATATTGGCTTGATTTAAAGGTCTTGTTATGGTTATTGAATGTGAAATTGGTTGTGCATAGTTAAAACCAAGATGGGGTGAGAAAAATGGTCTTAAAATGACCTCTTTTCGTCCATACGGGGGTGTGTGTCTCAGTCATGTGTGACACTCGACCTGGCACATAGGCATATGGTCTAGCCGTGTGTCCCCTACACCTTGAAATTTTAAAACAGAATGCCCAGATTTTTACACACGGCCTAGCACACGGGCATGTGACTTGGCCATGTGACCCCTGCACCTTGGACACGGCCTAACACACGGGCGTGTGGTTGGCCGTGTGACACAAGTCAGAGAGTTACACGGGTAAGGACACAGGCTAGGACATGGCTGTGTGCCCCACATCGAATGCCCACATGGCCTAAGACACTGCGTGTCTCCTGGCCGTGTGAGCCACACGGGCTTGTCCCCTGTTTCTTAGAAAAATTTTAAGATTTTGGGAAAAATTCTTTGAGTTTTTGATTTGGTCCCGATTTATTTCTAACGCATATTTTGGGCCTTGAGGGCCTATAAAAAGGATGATATGAGTGTTATACAAATGATTCTTGATATGTATATTAATGGTTGTGAAATGTTTGTATTTAATTCATAAAGTCCGGTAATGTTTCGTAACCTTATTCCGGCGATGGATAAGGGTTAGGCGTGTTACAGAATTTATTTAATTGTGAATTTTTTTTCTTGTCCTCACTTTGACTACATTTTTATGATTTATATTTCCAACTTAAATTTATTTAAAATTTTAATATTTAAAACTTGACTCATGGAAAAGGAAATATTACATGATTTATTTATTTCAAGATTAAATAAAAAAGCATTTTTTTAAATTATATAAAAATTAAAAATTTATAATTAAAATATTAAATATTTAAATGATTTTTTTTTCATTTTAGGTGGGTCGGGGCCCTTACCTGCCCCCTTAACTTCGCCACTGCTTAGTGTTTAAACTTTATTGCGATAACAATATTGTAAGAGGTTTTGCGAAAAAATAGCTCGATGCCAATTGTATAAAATTGTAAATTTAATCCATATTCTCCAATTGGTAAAGGTGTTCAGTCGGTTAACCGACCCAAAAAAACATTATCCGAATTAACCAACCCTTCAAAATTTTTAACCGTTAAACGAACCGAAATTTTTTCAGTTAATTCGTCGGTTAACCGAATTAACTGAAAATTATATATTTTTTAATTTTTTGTTAAAATAAGTATAAAATTAACCGAATTAATTGAATTACCTTAATTACCCGAAGTACCCAAATTAACCGAATTATTTGTATAAAATTATATATTTTTTATTTTTAGTTTTAGTTTTAGATTTTTATTTTTATTTATTAAATTATTTGTAATTTTTATGATTGAGTTGGGTAATTGGGTTGGGTTGGGTTGGGTACTTGGGTTAATATATATTAGATTGGGTATTTGGGTTTATGTTGGATTGGGTTTGAGTGAATAGTAGACTATTTATATATTATAATTTTATTTATTAATTTTTTCAGTTAAACCGAAAAAATTCGGTTAACCGACCGATTTCGAACCGAATTAACCGTTAACCCAAAACTCAAAAAATTATTAACCGACCCCCGATCGAATTATTTCAGTTAACCAACTGATTAACTGAATTCGGTCGGTTAACCGAATTTTTTCGGTTTTACCCGAATTTTGCACACCCCTACCAATTGCATCACTTTTTTTAGTTTCTATGCTTTTCAAATTCTGAAATTTAAATTTTGACACAAAAAACAATCATTAAATCCATCAACTTTTTTAGAGTAATGGATAAAAATAACAAGTTGACATGGCATTACACATATGATATTATATTTTAAAATTAGCATAATTTAACTAAATGAATTTAACAGTTACCATTTAGTCAAGACTAAAATTTTTAAAATTGAAAAGTATAGGGGCAAAAAATATCAAATTAAAGTTTAAAGACTAAATTCACAATTTAAATATAATACAGGAATTAGTAGCCAAGTTTAACATTTTATTAACTAATCTTCCTTTAAACATGGTGAGATCACAAATTTCTCCTAAAATTCATGCACTTTGAAACGTAAAAATGCATATAAAAGGCAACGAAACGCATTTTGGAAAAACAAAGCAGATGATTCACAGAATAAAAAAAAGTTAAATTTTACATTATATATCTAAATAATAAAAGATGGGATTGTTTTGGAGAGTTCTTGTTGCATTACCTTTCTTTTTTGCATATGTGAATGGTGAACATTTTACGTACCCTTCTCGTCATCCTGGCAAAGCCGAGTTAGCCGGTTTCAAGGGGCCGGACTCTCTTGCTACCGATGGTGGCGGTTTCTTTAGCGGTCCCTTGATTGTTGATGATGATGTAGCTGCTACTACAGGCAACCAAGGTGGAACTACCGAGGTGACGGTTGGAAAGCCCGGAGATGATACCCTCGAAACCTCTCTAGCCAATGATGGAATTGGCAATGCAAATATGATTGAGGCTGCAACTACGTTTAAAGGGAGTTGGGAATTGTTCCTTGAGAATGGCGGTGTTTCCGCCATGCATTTGATATTGCTTCCTAAGATCAATCAGGCTTTGATGTTTGACGCCACAGTGTGGAAGATCTCGAAGATAAAATTACCGGGACCGCCATGCCGACACGTTGAGGGAACCAATGAAGAAGATTGCTTTGCTCATTCGGTTCTCATGGACATTGATACAGGAAAGCTTAGGCCACTTAGGGTACTTTTTTTAATCTTATTTTGCTTAGTTATTACTGGGATCTAACCCCATTATTTAAGATCAATATTTTTTAAAAAAATATTATAGTTTGAGACGAGATGTAACATCAATAGTAGTTGGATGAAGCCTCAACGAGGGAAAAAAAAACTCTCGCAATTTTTGATTTGCTTCATGATTTCTTATAATTTTATGTTTTTTTTAACATTTTCATTTTCTTTGTTATAGTTGAAATATGACACTTGGTGTTCATCGGGTGGTCTTGATATCAATGGTCGATTGGTAAGCACTGGCGGGTATAACAATGGCTCCGACACCGTGAGAATCCTCGACTTATGCGATACTTGTGATTGGAAAGAATATCCTGGTGCACTTGCAAATGGAAGATGGTAAGAATCCTAAATTTTATTACATTTTTTTTTCACTTTTTTAAGGATTAAAAGCTTGAATTTGACTCTCTCTTTTTTTTCTTTTTTTTTGGTTGGGGGTTTGAAGGTATGCCACACAAGTAACCTTAGGTGACGGTAAATTTATGGTGTTCGGAGGTCGAGATTTTCCGACATATGAATTTGTTCCACCAGAAGGCAAGAAAAACACCCACCAAGATGTGGTCGATTTCAAGTTCTTGGTGGAAACACACGATCCCGTAGAGAATAATTTGTACCCTTTCGTTTACCTTTCGACTGATGGCAACGTCTTCATCTTCGCTAATAATCGTTCGGTTCTTTTGAACCCTAAAACCCACAATATCATCCACGAGTTTCCGGTGCTCCCTAATGGTGCTCGTAATTATCCAGCATCAGGAAGTGCTTGCCTCCTTCCGATTATACTCAAGCCTAATGAGGATCGCAAAGTGATCCCCGCTGAGATTTTGGTATGCGGTGGAGCACCGCACGATGCGTATGAAAAAGCTGATTTGCAGCGTCCTAAAGTGTTCTTGCCCGGGAGCTGTGATTGTGCTCGCCTTGATTTCACTAAAAGGGACAGCAAATGGAATATCTTTAACATGCCTTCGGCTCGTCTGTTGGGAGACATGGCAGTTCTTCCAACAGGAGATGTGCTTATTGTTAACGGTGCAAAGACTGGTTCAGCCGGTTGGGATGATGCTAGGGAGCCGAATTTGAACCCTGTTTTGTACAAATTCCAAACCGATGGAACTGGTTCCAAGTTCACTGTGCTTAACCCATCCAACATCCCTCGCATGTACCACTCCTCATTCGCTATCCTCCCTGATGCTAAAGTCCTCATCGCCGGAAGCAACACGAACCCAGGTTACCTAGATGATGCATTATTTCCCACTGAAGTTCGGGTCGAGAAATTCTCGCCACATTACTTGGACCCTAACTTGGCCATGTTCCGACAAGAGATCATCACCGAAAAGTCTGATAACCAATTGAAGTATGGCCAGAAATTCACAGTACAGATTCGGGGAAACGGCGTAATCGACCAACAAAAACTTCAAGTGACGATTTACTCGCCGCCGTTTGTGACCCACGGGATTTGCATGAATCAGAGATTAATTCAATTGGGAATTTTGGAATTTAATAAAGATGTAGCCCCAAATACAAACAACATTGTTCTTCAAGCTCCCATGAATGGCAACATTGCACAACCTGGTTATTACATGCTCTTTGTGAACTACAATGGGGTGCCTTGCCTTCGATCGATGTGGGTACAAATTTTGCCATAAATATTTCATTGGAAGCATTGAATCGTCGAAGACACTATATATAATTATTTTATTTTTTATATATATATAAATATATGAAGTACTCTGTTTACATTTTTTTTGCACCCACTATTGTTTTGAAGATCATTTGAAGAATTGAATTTATTTATTTGCGAATTTTTTTGTTGTCCTCTCTTTGACTACAATTTTATGATTTATATTTCCAATTTAAATTTATTTAAAATTTTAATATTTAAATCTTGACTCATGAAAAAGGATATATTACATGATTTTATTTATTTTCAAGATTAAATAGAAATTTATTTTTAAAAATTATATAAAAATAAAAAAATTATAATTAAAATATTAACTATTTAAATCTTGACTCGTGGAACAGGAAATATTACATGATTTGTTTATTTTCAAGATTAAATAGAAATGCATTTTCTTGAATTATATAAAAAATTATAATTTATAATTTATAATTAAATATTAAATATTTCATAATTTGTTTTTTTTAAACCAACTGATACTGTTATTAATGGAAGAAGTAATAATTCGGTTACAGGCATTCAAAAAGAAAACAACAGCTGTTTATTAACTACTGGGCACCAAAACGGTGCTTTGAAAATCCCAATAAAATAACTTAAAGCAAAATAACCTAATAAAACAGAAGAAGAAACTGAATCAACTAGAAAACTAAAAGAAACTCAGGCCTGGAAACCCTTCTTCTCTGTCCTTTGAAAATAAAGCCTATCATGTATCAGTCATTTAAAAGACTGATGCTGCTCTAAAATCATGCATTTCAATCCTCATTCTCTGTCAAAATCACGAGTTCTTCTGACAGACCCAATGTCACATAATCTGGACTCTATTTTGCCATTTAACCATCGTCATCACCGCTTCCTTTATCGCGATTCACCAGTCTTTCCACCGCATGTGGAACCTTCTCCATCCAGTATTGGGAATTTTCATATCGTCGTCCTTCTATCACCATCCCGTGAGCCGTTTTGTTGGCTTCCCTTGGTACGTACTTAAAGCTTAGTCTTCTAAATTTAGGGGTTCTCCCCTTTATTTCTTTAATCATATTGCTAATGTTCGATTTATTTTCTTCTAAGGAGTTTACTTTACATATTATGGTCAACGCATCTCCTTCAACACAAATGTCTTGGAAACCCATTTCCTCCGCCATAGTGATTGCTTGCAAACACGCCCTTGCCTCTGCCATAACTAGATCTGGAATATTCTCCCATTGAAAGGTACAAGCAGCCATTACTAACCCTTCTTTATTTCGAGCTAAAATTCCTTATACTGATCTTCTCGTGTGTTGGTTTAATGAGGCGTCAAAGTTGATTTTTATAATGTTATCATCCGGTGGTTTCCAAACAGAATCATTGACTCCATTCGCATTTTTTAAAAACTCCCTCATAAATGCTATTTCTGCATAATAAGCATTGATAAACGCCACTATTTCATTTACTTGTTCTCTTGTTCCTTCATGATAAATCTTATTGCGATTGTACCAAATAGCCCAGTATACGATAGATCTTATTTTACATGCTTCTGTATTCTGACTGTCGAACTCTGTTTCTAACCATTTTTTCCAATTGGGTTCTCTATTGCATGTTGTATTTGTCGCTCCCATCCCTCGCAATACTTGCTGCATGAAAGTGCAATCCCTAAATAGGTGGCTCACTGTTTCCTCATTTGCTTGACACAAAGGGCAAAGTGTATTTACAACCAGTTTACGGATTCTTAGGTTGTGTAAAGTGGGTATGAACTCATTTGCTATTCTCCACATAAGTATACAGATTACTTGGTACCATAAGACCCCATAACTTTGTAAAGAAAGTAGATGAAATTTCATTATGTAATATAGGATCCCCATTATAATAACCCATTTGTAGCCACTTTTAACTGTGTATACCCCTGTATTGTCACCTCTCCATATTAACTCATCCTGCGGTCTGCTACACACCAATGGAATTGAAAGAATATTTTTCAGTTGCTCCTCTCCGAATAGTGATCGGATAGTGTCTTGCTTCCAGGTAGTAGTATTCCTATTGATTAAATCAGAAACAACAGTATATCTGATATCTATGTTCTGACATTGTATTCTTCCATTCCAGGCCCCGGTAACCAAATATCATTCCATATGTTAATTGCATCAACGTTCCCAACTCGCCAACCAATTCCCTATTCGAGAAGTTGTCTAGCACCCCAAATACTACACCAGGTATACGAAGGGTAAGAGCATAAACCAACACTCATAAACTCCCCTTTTGGAAAATATTTTTCTTTCATGACACGCACAAACAAAGAATGAGGCTGCGTAATAATTTTCCACCCCTGCTTCGCTAACAGGGCCAAAATAAACTTTTTAAATCTTTAAAACCTAACCCTCCCTTCGCTTTGGGGATACACATATTACTCCACTTGCACCAGTGTATGCCTTTATTTGTTTTGGAATTACGCCACCAAAATTTAAACATTAAGTTCTCTAGATCTCGACAAATTGAAATCGGTAACTTAAAACATTTCATTGCATAGATCGGTATCGCTTGTAAAATGGACTTTAAGAAAACCTCTTTTCCCCCAGTCGATAAGAAACTCAAACAAACTCCAATTATTCAATAGTTTAACAAAACGCTCTTTAATATCCATGAAAGCATGCTTTTTCTGTCATCCTACCATAGTCGGCAACCCCAGATATTTTTCAGGATTATTAGAAATTCTTACTCCCAAAATTCCTCCCACCTGCTCCTGTGTTTCTGGATCTACATTACCACTGAAATATATTAAATACTTGTCAAAATTAACCAATTGACCTAAAATCTTTTTATATTCTTTGATCATATTCTTCATATTATTTGCTCTTTCTATTGATGCCAGTCCAAAAAGCACACTATCATCCGCAAAAAAATAGGTACGATACTGAGACATTACCTCTTCCCACCCTTGTCCCAACAACAAGCCTCCCCTCATAGCTAGTGCGATTAATCGTGAGAATCCTTCAGCACAAAAAATAACAAATACTGGCTTAGTGGATCCCCTTGTCGTAATCCTCTTTGAGGCCAAAATTCTTCCCCATGTCTTTCATTAAGCACTACTGTATACGCCACACTAATGACACATCTCATAATAAGTAAGATCCAGGCTTCACAAAACCCTAACATGCGCATTAATTTTTCTAAAAAACTCCATTCTATCCTGTCATATGCTTTGCTCATATCAAGCTTTAAAGCAAAGCCTTTCATTGATGACCCTTTTCTTTTCTTGAAAGAGTGTAGAATTTTGTCAGCCACAAAATATTGTCTATGATTTGCCTTCCTGGGATAAATGCCCCTTGATTATCTTCGATGCAGTAGTTAGGGACCTGGCGAAACCTGTTGACTAGCACTTTTGAAATAATTTTATAGAACACATTGCAAAGACTTATGGGTCTAAACTAGCTCATTAACTTCGGTGAATTTACCTTAATAATAAAGGCGATACTTGTTTTGTTAATTTCCTCCATATTTCTCCGGTCGTTTAGTACATCCAAATAGTACCTGGTAATTTTAATTTCATTCCTAACAATATGCCAGTACTTTTGATAAAAAATTGCAGGAAATCCGTCCTTACCTGATGCCTTAAGGGGGCTATAGATTTTATCGCCACAATGACCTCTTCTACTTTAAATTCTACCATTAAATCTCTATTGAGTTCCTCCGTTATACATAGTGAGCATAACGCAAGCAGTCTATTGCAATCACTAATCTCTTTAGATGAAAACAGAGACATCTCATCAATATCAGTAACTAAAATCCCAGATTCATCTTCCAACTCCTTGACCATATTTTTCTTCTTGCGATATAATGCACTTCTATGAAAGAATGTCGTATTTTTTTACCTAATCGAAGCCAATTATGTCATATTTTTTACCTAACCGAAGCCAATTAGTTCTCGCCCTCTGTTCCAAAAAAATCTCCTCCTTGTGAGCTTCAAAATTCAGCTCAAATTTGATCTCTGTAATTTCCTCCAAGGTTGCTTCACTGATCTCGCTACTCCCAATTCAAACAATCTAGCATTTAGCTCTACTATTTGCTGTTCCTTTAGTTTTTTCTCCTTTTTCACCCAATAATTCAAACTCATTCCCAATTTCTTCAATTTCACTAATACATCCTGATTACTTGAATTCCATTCATATTTAATTTGCTCCTCAAAACATGGACTCAGTATCTAAACAGCATTAAATCGAAATTGCCATTGTCGCCCCCCAACTTACATCCCCCCATCCCCATTTGTATTCACAACTATCGGACAATGATCTGAGAAACTATGTTGTAAATAGCTTACTACATGACCTGGAAACAAATCCCACCACTCTGGATTTGCAATTCATCTATCCAACCTCTCCCTAATATTGTTGCTAACAAGCCTACCACTTTCCCAAGTATACCATTGTCCAGAAAATCCCAAATCAGTCATCTCACAATCTTCTAATACTTCCCTAAATGTAGCCATCTATCTTTCCTCCCTAATTCTTCCCTATTGTTTTTCAAAAAAAAATTTATTAAATCTCCGACGATCAGCCAGGGCTTGTTGTTCCCATGACTCCCTTCTATCATACTCCATTGGTGCCCCATAAAATCCCATGAATCTCCATGTTTCCACTCATTTTCTTCTTTGACCTCCACATCAATATGAGATTTCGAAAAGCTTTTTAAAGTTAAATTCAATCCCTCCCTCCATACTAATGATAATCCCCCCTCGTTCCTATCGCTTCAACATTAATACCGTTCATAAATCCACATTGTCTTCTTATTGTCTTCATTTGCTTGTGACCTTTGTTTTCATATGAAACGAAATTTGGGATTGAATATGTCTCAATTTGTTTTTGAGACGTCTAACTATTCGTGGTTGCTCCAAACCACGAACATTCCGGCCAATAATTTTCATTGTGCTCTATCAACCAACTTAATAGTGGCCGCTGATATTCCATTTTCCAACCCCAACTCCAATACCCCTTTGTTATCTCAAGAGTTACCTACTTCCGGATTAAACCTCTGCCTCTTTTTTCCATCAACAAATTCCTCACCCTTTTCCTCCAATTGCTCTGACTTTTCATGGACCCTTATATCCATATTTTTTTGTATATGCCTTGTAAATCGTCACAATGATCCTCTTCCTCCTCAATGATCACTATTATTTGTTACATCCATTCCAAATTTCCTTTCTCTTATTTCCCCATCGATTTTCATATTGATCCACATATTAGTTTCAAGTTCCTTTCGTAGCCATTTACTCATCAGTTGACCACCCCTTCTTGGTGCAACCTTCAACGACAAATCCCAACCAAAATCCACTTCACCATGTCCAAGTTGACCACAAAGAAAACAAAATAGTGACAATCTTTCATACTGGAATAATGCGTAAATGAATCTATTCTATCCAATGCCAAATCGTTTCTTCCTTTTGATCGGGAGACGAGTATCAATTATAACTCCAATTCGTATGAATTTGCTAACCTCTCTTGTCACCATCGATGTGTCATATTCCAAAAAATTTCCAATGAAATCCCCAAACTATCATGCCGTTCCCTCCGTTATGAATCCGATTGGAAAATTGTGAATTTGAACCCAAAAAACCGTATCCCAAAGAGGAACTGTATTTGGTTCCTCAGCCCCTGTTAATTTGTGGAAAATAATAAGATGAAAGTTCAAAAACCATGGCATACCATCCATAACTCGTTCCAAGTCGATCTCGCTATAGAATTTGAAAAAGATCCGCTTGTCCTCCATCTCCGTGATAGTCACCCCTCTCAGTGGATGCCACAAATCAGCCAGAGTATTTTTTAAAGATGGAAAATTCCCCACACTATCCGTAAGAACTCTCCCTACCAAACATAATTCATATAAATTATCAATGGCAATATCGTCACCTAATAGCACCATGGGATCTTCCTCTTCATTCATAATGTTGAGATTGGCTAGACCTTCATCCACCGTATTGATGTCAATCATATCGCTTCTTTAATTTTTTAGAATCAAAATCCTTTCGAATCGCAAAAAAAAACCCTAATAAAACCCTAAAAAAGAGAATTTCGTGCTACAAGGTAGACTAAAGAAACCTTAACTCGTGCTACTCCGCAGACTCAACTTCATTATTATTTTTTTATTTCATCTACTTACAAAAATAATATTACATAATTTGTTGATTTTGACGATTAAATAAATTACATATCACAAAACTATATAAGAGTTAAAAAATATCTAATTAAAATCTAAAAATAGTTTTAAAAAAATAAAATCTGATGAAAGTTTAAAAATTTTAATTAAAGATATTTAAATATTTAAATAATTAAAAAGAAAGTGGTTTAGTAAGCCATATTGGATTTTTATTTTTATTTGTTTTAATTTGTCTTATCCTAGATACATAAAATGTTATACTTCTATATAATTTTGGTTTTGTTTTTTTTTTTAATGATTTTATTGTTAAAGTAGCTTCTAATTTTAGATTGGTCTTTTTAAGTGTTTTTTTTTAATTATCCGGAGTGATTCTTAAACTATCAATTTATCTTATTTTAATTCAAAATATATGCGACGGCCAATAATAATAGGTCACATGTCAAATTGTTATAGATTGATATTTATCTTTGATAAACCAAGATAAAATCGATGGTTCATAGACCATTTATAACTAAAAAAAAATTTAAGACCAATTTAAAAATTGAAGTATAAATTAGAGGCCAATTTACTAATAACACCTTTCTTTTTCCTTACAAATAATTTATTTTGATTGTCTTCGAAAATTTTTGTACCATAGTAGTATTATTTGTATATCCTTAAAAATATCTTCGTTTTTAGAGGTATATATCTGATATAGATGTAAATGTTTGGACTAAAGTATATGTATAAAACTGATATATTCATTTTTTTTCAAGATTTTTTAATATATTTAAAAGATCATATTTTTCAATATCCATATCCAAATATGTATCGAACAAAAATACATAAATGCTTCATTGAAATAAAAACAGGAAGATCACTGAACGTACACTTTATATCTAAAGATTTCTTCGCTTTTAACAAATCTAACGGCTACCCGATTGTCACCCCAAAAACATTTATCTACAAAACGGAATTGGCTGCCATTCTCTATGGAGGTTTTCTTCGACAAATCCTTTCAGCTTGGATTTGAATTTCATTTTCTGAAGGATAAGAACACGAGTTCAACCGAAACTTACTCCAATTCCTTGAGGAAATCAATGTTATCGACGAAAACCTGCAAATAAAGTAAAGAAGTCTCATAATCCTAACTGACAGAAGAGTCTTTTGTCCAGAAAGTTAATAAAACTCGGCATCAGAGCAATGCATACGAATTAGAGAACAATGTCATATACTTTCTTCGTTTTTGAGATATAGGTGGTATAGATGAACATGAAGCAATTAAGAAAAGTTTGGGTTTCAGACAGCAAGCATCAATGTATAAATGGTTCAAAAGGTATATATACCGTCTTCCAACCATCGGGATCTAAGCATGCGGTGATCTTGGTGTTAATACCAGGTAAAGGTCCAGGTTCCTGGGTAATTTTTCCACCAAAAAGTCTAACTGCCTCTGCAGTTTTGTAAACATCATCTGTGCCGATTGCAATCTGCAGAAACGCGATTAATATGCATTTAACTTGTTTCCAGCATATAAGAAATAAGGTCAGAGAAAACAAGTAGAATCATGAAACATACTGAATGCAGTTACGAAAATGATCTTTTTCACATTGAAGTGAAAAGAAAGCAGAAAATTTTCTACCTGAGCATAAGCATTTCCTTTGTCATAATCAGTGACCCCGTAGTTGTACGTTAACTCAAGCACAGCATTTTTATCTTCAGGCCCGTAACCCATCATGGCTATAGTATACTGAAGGAAAATTCAGAGACATATGTCAATGTATATTATCCTAATACTGTTACTAAAAGGTTCACGGAATATTTTCATCAATCGCATTAACACAAAAAACCAAAACATATAGCCATAAACAAAGCAATTCAGGACATGGGTGCCCGAAACAGGATGGTCAGATTTTCCTAGGTTTTTACATGACTATGGAGGATCTTTGTGGATTATATTCTCATATCCGTGTATTAGACACGAGTGTTGAACATGGTAAATTCAACAAAAATGAAGCGTTAGAGCAACATAAGAATATACACTTGAATCCTTTCTTTTTCCATATCTCTCCCTGGAATACATATTTTAACAGTTTCTATTCACCATACGGAATAGAGGAAAGTTATTTACCTTGTACTGTGGATTATCTCGTGTACGAAGAAGCTTCATGCCAAATGCCTGCAACAAAAGGAGATAGAAACTAAGACCTATGGCAAGACTTAAACCCCACGCACCAAAAGTAATAATAATAAAATAAAAGGGTGTTCATGAAAAAGACTGTGAATAACATCAGATACCGCGGCCAAATATCTGAAACTCTCACCTTCTCATAAAAATTTATGGAACGATCAAGATCGCCTACACGGAGCATTACTTGGCACAAAGGTTCAGGAGTAGGTCCCCTTTCAAGCAGTTCAAACTTGTAACCATCAGGATCCTCAATAAATGCAATTACAGTAGAACCACCTTTCACGGGACCAGGTTCTCGGGTTACTTTTCCACCCTTGGCCTTTACGAGCTCCACGGTCTTGGCAACCTAATCAGGGGAGCATTTAAGCATTCTGCTATGCAAACAAGGACATAGCAGTTCTAAGATACGTAACAGTCTATCATCTTGTTAAAATAGTTCGAACTTACATCCTCAACAGCAATACCGAAATGACCAAATGCAGTTCCAATGTCATATTTGTCAACTCCATAATCTGGTAATAACATTCAAGGAAAAAAATTATCTATGGCTAAGCTCATATGTACTGTCAACTCTACTATTCATGGATACACACGAAATTTATCTCAAATATATATATTTATATAGATACATTTCAGATTTATTATAGCTTAGAAAAGCCAATGAGTAGTCCACTAGGCGATAGCTTACTATAAGTGAGTTCAATAACGAAGTGAGAATCTTCTGGCCCATATCCAAGAAAGGCGTTCGTGTATCTCTCCTCTGGTATGTCCCGTTTCCTCAACAGCTTCATCCCCAGACACTCAGTATAGAATCTGCAACCACAAAATATTCGAGTTTGATACAAAGATTCAAACACAAGATTGTATACAAAAGAATAAATCCATTAACTCACATTCCGCTCACAAGATCAATAAAAAGAAACATGAACAATAGCGTTATCTCTTTTTTTTGGACAACAATAGCATTATCTTGAAATAACATACTTGATGGTCCTATCCAAATCCCCAACTCGATAAACGACATGGAGCATTCTTCGTTTGTCCTTTTCAACCCACTCTAGGGCCTCGGTTTCTTGTGCAGCAGCGGTGCTTGCTCGTACCACATTTCCAACCAGAGGCTTCCCTTGCTTAGTTTCTTCAGTTCTCGACATCTTAGAGGCTTTGAAACCAAAGAATTGCGACTGCGGAACAACTGGATAAGATTTCAAAAGAGATTACATTTACATCAAATATCTTCAAAATCATTTCTTCCATTCTATAAAACTCAATAGAAACTCCAGATATTGTTACTCATTCTCACAATCTGACAAGTGAGAAAAATTAAAGTATTTCAATAAATTAGTCCCTAAATATCACCTAGATTCTAAATTGGTCCCTAAATTTCAAAACATTCTAAATAAGTCCTCAAAGTATCGATATTGTATCAGCTAACTATCAATTTAGGTATTAAATGCCAGTTCAGATCTTATATAAAATATTTTAAAAACATGGGAATCCAATTGTAAATACGCTCATATCTATTGTATGAATAACTTGACTTACTAAAAAATTAACTGTGTCCTTAACATTCAGGAGGACTATTTTTTAACACATCAAATCCAAGCAAATCATACCGTAAGTATATTCATGTAATGTTTACAAATTTGGCTTACATGTTTTAAATATGCTACATCCCAAATTTAAGCTGGCACTTAACAATTAAGCTGGTATTGTGTTTTTGGGTGTCTATGCTCCATTTTAGCCTGAGAGCTGTTTTTAGTTGGTACAGGGTGGTTCACATGGTTTAATAGCGATGCTAGGAGCCACAGTTGTGGCCCAACTCGGCAGTCTGTTTAGATGCAAACGACACTTCCCGGACTTTCCTGTGACATAATCAGGAGACAAAACCTCCTTAGGGACAATTCCGGACATGCTAGAGGATTGACCGGCTCTCAACAGACAATACCTCACAGACTTCTCTAAACAGAATCAGGGACCCTCAACAAAGCTAATGGTGCGACTGACGATGATACTATACTTTGAGGATTCAATTGAACGTCTTTTGAAGTTTGGGACCAATCTAGAATCTAGGCCATAGTTTGGTACGCCTACTGCAATTAAGCCTAATATAATTTGCATTGTAAATCTGTTCTTTATGAGCTCCGGAGATTTCACATCAATGCTCGATTCCATATATTTCTTCAATCAATAATTAAATCAGTAAAAGAAATTCTAGGGCATAAGAGGAAATTAAATTGATATAAACACACACACAAAGTCTGCTTACCGCTGCCGAGATTAGAGAAACCGAGGTGCCGGTGAAGGTGAACCGGAGAAAGGGAAACACCAAACCGCGATGAAGAAACACCGCTTGAGCACCTAAACGGAGATAACGAAGGTCGTATTGAGGACGATGCCATGGGAATTATCCTCACCATCTTCACGAATTGTTATTTACTAAATTTTGTTTATTTTAAAAACAACAAATGAAAATTCCAATCAGTTTCAATTTCCTAGCAGAGCTGTCTATGACTGTGACCGTAACTGTAGCCTTTTCTCCCTCTACCTGAGTTTCGTTTCTTTGTTTCTCTGCTTTTGTCTGTGCAAAGTGGTAACCCAGAGTGCGTGAGCGAGGGTGAGTGAGGTTGTGAATTAACGATGATATAAAAAATGGTATAAATTTATTTTAGTCCCTCTATAATTTTTAAAATTCGAAAATTAAATTAATTTATCATTTGATCTCGTTATTGACAATTAAATTTGGTTATTCCGTCCCCTTTTATCGTAAAAATGTGTCATGCGTCACATTCTTTATCATGTTTGGGGTAAATTGAAATAAAATCAAAACTTTAAATACTTAATTGAGAATCTAAAAGCCAATTTTACTTTAAATTTTAATGAGTTAATTATTTATTTTGATATGATATGCTTTGATAATAGATTTATATTGTTTATTATTATAGTAATATTTTTTATTTTTTATTTTTTATTTTTTGTGTGATATTAAAATTTTATGAGGTCTAAATGAAGATTTTTTTTTTAAATTTCATATGGCCATAGTATATATGTTTAGACTTTAGATTCGATAAAAATATGTATTTGATAATTGATATGTATAAATAAAATATTTACTATAATATATTTAAAAATGATTTTATATTATATTTAAAATAAAAAGTAAGAATATAAAAATTTTCTAACCCACCCTTTTTGAGGGTTGCATTGCCTTTATGTGATCCACAATTTGTCCTCGACTAAGATAAGATGCTCCTTTTATTTTTATTTTTAGTTTCTAACTCAAAAAATGTGAACCGTTTTTTATAATCAAGGCCTAATCTATCGTTTTCTAATATAATAATTATACATTGAATTTACTTTTGCAAATACTTTCATTTGTCTTGTTTGATGTTGGAGAATTAGCATGTATGATTTTTTCTCATATTTATTTTCAATTTACTTTTCACGACTTCAGTGATTTGAGTCTTAATTTGATCTGTAATGAACCGAAAGTTACGGTATTGGAAATTGAGTCTTGAGTACTGTTTCCGTGAAATTAATTCATGAGTATTTATTAGAAATATTTATGAATTATAGTTGAATGGTTATTTAGTGTTTAATTAAGTGAAGTAGCTTGAATTTAGTTTAAATGACTAAATTGCATACGGTATAAAAGTTTAATTATAGATTAAAGATTAGTAAAGAGACTAATCTAGCAATTAGACCCTAAGTGCCATGTGTATGAATGTATGATATAACATGTGTAATAGTTGGTAAAGATATTAAATGTGTTAAAATAGTTTTTCTTATAGATTAAGTTATTTTATTAGAAGAATATTATATTATTAATATTATTATATAGAATATAGATTTATGAGTAAGTTAAAAAAAAAGAAAGAAAGATAGAAAGAGTTACAGAGAGCAAACGTGAGAAAGAAAGAAAGAAAGAAAGAAAGAAATAGAAAAGGGAAATTTTGAGGATTAAGGCCTTAAAGCTTGATTGGTAAGATGTTTTAGCTTATTTTCTTATAATTTTTATGTTTATGGATGCCTAATTGAAAGTTCTACATGTATGAGGTTAAAATGAAGAAAAATAGAAAATTTTTAGATATTGATTTAGTTGAACAAATTGAGGTTTTATGGGTTAAATTGATAGAAATTGAAGTTAGAAGTGAAAATTGAGTGATTTATTAAAAGAATTCTAAGTTAGGTTTAAATAGGGATTAAGTTGAATAGAGCTCAAAATATATGTTTTATAATGAATTTTATGAGTTAGAAATTGTTAATGAGTTGATTAAAGGAGAATATGAAGCTTAAGTTAAAGAAAAAAGATTAGTAATGGAAAAAGGATGAAATTGGAATTTTTGTAAAAGTTTGATAGAAAGGTGAAAATGTGTTTTATGAATTAGTATATTGATGATTTTTAATTGTATGATTGTTAGTAGCAAACGTAGCACCGGATACGTCATCAAAGAAGGGAAAAGAGAAAGTGAACGAAGATATCGATTAAATTCGATAAATAGTGGTTTGTATTTCTATAAACCGAGCTTAATCGTTATTTCTATATTTGATATTTATATTGTATGAAAATGTGAATGAGGTAAGTATTTTTACCATATTGAAATGAATGTGATTTTGAATACCCTATTAACAGTGTCGGGCTAGTCGGATATAGTTGACATGTCATAGGAATTGGAAGTATTGGGATATTCCGACATTGAGACGATGAGACACTATGTGTCGACTACTGTTAATGTTCCGGATTTGTTCCAATGAAGTACTTTGTGTACTATAATGTTAAAGTTCCGGATTTGTTCCGATGAAGCACTATGTGCTTATCCCGGAATGTGGGTTGGATCCGTGTATCCGTTAGTGTCCGAGTTATGTTAATAAGGGTAAATAAAGTAAAGATTATTAAAGTACTGATTGATATTGAATAATAGCAATAATGTGTTTGAATTACCATGTTTTAAAGTTGATTAAGCTATTGTTTATAGAAATACCATTGAGAGTATTCTCAGCGTACGGTTTGTTTCCATGCACAGGCTAGGTACGAAAGTATAAGGACTCAACATACAAGCCGATCCCCGAACTCAATTGGTGAAGTTTCTATCTTTTTGGAAAATGGCATTGTACCTAGGATGTCTTTTGGTCATTTTGAAAGTATCTAAGTTGTTAAGTGATATTTTGGTATGTTTTGTAAATGTTACCAAAACCTTAAGTATGGTATGTTTTGATATGTTAGTGAAGAGTAATAAGAGGAAGTGTTGGTAAATATTGTAGAGAGAAGAAATGAAGATGTTATAAACTTAGTTATCAATATTTTATACTAAAACAGATTTGGACAGTAACAGTAGTCTAATTTTGAAAATATACCAAAAATAGTATAAAATGAATTAGATGATGAATAAAATATGTAATTGAAGCTTAATGAATCTATTTTTATATGGAAGAAACAAAATAGGTAAAAGAGTTGTATTTTATGAGATATTTACTTTTTGGTGAAACAGGGTTAGAGCAATTTCTGGATTCCCTGTTCTGACTTAGACTTTAGAATTCCATATGGTATAATTGACAAATATGTTATTGGATTTCTGTACAGGAAGAAATTTTATTCGTAGTGCACAAGGGTCAGAGTAGCTAAACCCTGAAACATGGGAGAATTTTTCTAATAAACTGTACTAATTGGCCTGACCAAAAATTCTAGAAAAAATTAGTAAGTAGATATATGAGTCTAGTTTCAGGGAAAATTTATGGAATTGGATTTCGAGTTTCGTAACTCGAGATATGATTTTTTTAGCGACCGTGACGCAGATGGATAGTTTACTACGAAAACTGTTTAAGTGCTAAGATAAGTTTTGTAATGTCTCCTGCTTGACTCCGGCAACGGTCTCGGGTAGGGGGACGTTACATGATCAATATAGAATATTGTTATCAATGTAAGAAAACATGTGTTTCAAGTGTGTTGAAACGCATTATCCTCCTACTTATGGACAGAGGCGTAGTTAGGGGGTTGGTAAGAGTCTCAACCCCCTTAAAATGGAAAGTTTTTCATTTAGACCTTTTAAAATTTTTAAAGTTTTAAATTAGTAAATATAAAATTACACTTTGGTCCTCTCTAAAAATGATAAAAATTTGATTTAATCCTTTAACGTTTATAAATATATAGGCTATTAAAATGGTAAAATTACATTTTTACTATCATAAAAATTACAATTTAATTTCGACCCCTTTAAAAAAAATTTAACTTCGCCCTTGATCGTTCTAATCATTATTTAAAAAAAGAACAAACCTATAATGAAATTATTTTTAAAAAAATCTCATAAATGTATTTCAATTTAATTTATGTTTTTATATTAATTTTATTCTAATTATAAGTATTCAAACGTCTATAATTTGTAATTAAAGGTGTTCGTGACCAGCAGCCCACTAGTTTCGATTGGTCTGATCCGCTTTGTACTAGGCTTGAATTTAGTGTTTTAAACTTTGGCATGGTTTAATTCATTGTTCAAAATCTTAAAATATATATAATTAATTTTAAGTTAATATTTATATATTTTATAAATAAAATAAATAGAAAATACTATATTATATCTTAAACAATGAGAGTCGCCATTTGGGCAGGTTGGGCTAGGTTTGGAAATTTTTTAAAAACAAACCTAGGCCCTATCTTGCTGGACCCATAAACACTTTAATTTGTAATGATACCTATAAGAAAGAATGAGAATTTAGTTTAATTATTGAATTGCAAATCTCAATTACAAAATCTTAATGACGAGGGGTGGAGGAGCAATTTAAATGGTAATCTATACGGTTTAACCAAATCGAGTCCTTTCACTCAACTAAATTTTTTCCATTTTATTCATTCCAACATTTTAAAATTAAATATTTAGTCACTCTTTCATTAGTTGTCTGATAGAATTCTAACGCGACCTTTGTTTTATTGGCATGATAGTAAATTTAGGCCCCTAATATTTGTACATTATATAAAATTGATCCTAAATCTAAAAGGACAATTTTTATAAATGTTGCTTGAATTTGACATGTGGCACTCTGAGAGATGATAGAAAGACATCCATGGATGGTCCTTCACTTCTAGTCTTTCAAATTATCACCAGCTATCCAACCTCTCAGACGAGCCACCTCTTGTAGGACCACTTACTAGTAGCGAGAACATCACCAACATCTAACCAACTGATACTATAGCCTAGTTATCCACTTTTCAGTCTAAATACTCATCCAATTGTAAACACTCCTTTCAAAGGCTGTGAATCTCTTCCTGATAATAACAATATTGTATTGCCTTAAAGGAATAACAGAACGAATCCCACCACGTACATCTCTCACACATTCCACAATAACAACTCCTTAATAACAACCTGTCATGTCACAACTATCAGACAAAGGAGTATCTCATGTAAATACCTTTCAAGATGAAGGAGAAAGGATCTTCTTCTGCATAGCAACCTTGAGCATTTACTTTTTATGCCTAGGCTTCTCAACCTTCATAGCAATCTTACTCCTCTTGTCCTTCCTTGGTTCTCTACATATTTAAGTGAACTGACCTTCTTTCCATCACCCTCATCTCCTCTTTGTATCCTCCCTTGTTGATACCACTCATCAACAAAAAATTATATTGTACATGTCGAAATATTAATAACAAGTTAAAATAAATTCATTTATTATATTTTTATCGAATTATAATAATACTAACGAATTTGAACACCATTTAAATACATATTTTATTTTACAACATTATATTTAAAATGAATATTTTATATTCTCAAAAGCAATTTTAAGAATGCTAAAGCTTAAATCATAAACTAAACTTTTCAGCATCACGTTTTAAAATCACTCATCCATTGTATTTTTAAAAAACATTTTCAAAAAATAATACTAAACTAGCATTAGAGAATGGTGAATGTATTTGTTACTTTAGGGGTTAAATTAAATTAGTCCCTCTATTATATAAAATAGGTAAATTTAGTTATAATCAAATAAGGTCAAATTATAACAAAGTTAATATTATTGTTTAAATGATGATATGAAATTTATTTTTTATTTGCAATTCAGCTTCAAACAAATAAATTTCATTTGCAAAACCATAAAAGCTTTCAAAATATGAACTCTGCTAAACAGTAATTTACATGTTTTAAACAATAGATGTTAACTTTGTTGAAATTTGATCTTATTTGATTTTTTTTAATAATACAGAGATCAATTTCTTAAATTAGTCCTAAATCAAAAAATAAATTAGTTATTTCTATTAAAAATTTTATTAATTTATATTGTTAAAAACTAGCTGCAAAAAGAATCAAATAATGTCTTGTGATGTGTTATATGTACGTTACGGTGATTTAAAAAACTAATTTTTAACAATTACTTAACACAAGAACGTCCGTGGTAGTTTTACCAAATACTTACCAATTGCTTTCACTCTAGAGAACTATGCAGGTTCTAGAAGAACCTTATCACGTCACAGTTATGGAGCTTATTACCTTATTGTCAATAATGTTGACCAATTAAGGTTGACTCTGCAACACAAAAGGTTCATTCTTCCATGAAATTTTTGCATCAAAATTATTGAGTTTAACCCCCAAAAACCGCTTAAACAGTGAGTTTCCGCCATGGACGAGAAGCTATTCGAAGCTTCTCGCAAAGGCGAAACCTCAACTTTACTTCAACTCATCGAAGAAGATCCACTCATCCTCGAAGACAACACCCACCACGCTTCACTGGAGACTCCGTTGCACGTATCCTCCTCTCACGGCCACGCCGATTTCGTTCGCCAAATCCTTAACCAAAATCCAGGTCTCGCCAAAACGGCGAATCGCAAAGGGTACACCCCACTTCACTTGGCCTCTGCGAACGGACACGTCGAAACGGTGAACGAGTTGCTGAAAATTGAAAGGGAGATCGGCGGCCACGAGCTTTGTAGAAGGAAAGATGATAAGGGCCGTGTTGCTTTGCATTTAGCGGTGATTAAAGGACGAGAAAGAGTCGTCGGAGAATTGGTAATGGCTTGCCCGGAATCTATTAAAGAGATTACTGATAAAAAGGACACGATTTTGCATTTAGCTGTGAAGAATGAAAATGGATGTAAATTTGTTAAGGGTTTCATTGATGGGATTAAAGTTGAAGAGATGTTGAATTTGAAGGATGAAGATGGTAACACTGTGTTGCACTTGGCTGCTTTGAGGAAACAGCACGAGGTATATGTTAAACTTTTAAACTTTGTATTTGTATTGGTGAATTTAAATTTTAAATTTTTTGCTTTTATTTAATTTAGTTTGATTTGGGTTATTTTGAATTTGGTCATATTTAGATTTGAGTTATTTTTAATTTTAATTAATTTTTATTCGGGTCCTTCTATTTAAAGGTTTAAGTTTTCAAGTTACGAAGAGGGAAAGATAAAAATTATTTTTGGAACCGTAATTTTATTATATATTATCTTATATCTTTATAATTTTTGAAAGACTAAATTAAAATTTTATTATTTAGAGTCAAAATATAAATTTATTATATACTAACATATAATTTTATAAAATTTAAAGGAGTCAATATGATATTTTCCCATTTTAGGGGATCTAGCCTACCAACTCCTTTGACACCACCTTGAAGTTAAAGTTAGGTAATTGAGAGTTTGATCACTTCAAATTTGAATCATTTTGAGTTTCAGCTGTTTTGAACTCAGAGTTTAAATCATTTCGAACCGTTACAAGTTCTATATATTTTAAATTTAAATCACTTTGAATTTAAATTAGATTTTAGTTTAGGCTTATGGCTTCAAGTTGTTAGCTTTTATGATTAAAATCAAGTTTAGGGTTCAAGTTAATGAGATTTGTTTTTTTATTTAAAAATTCTATTTCAATTGCGGACTTCATTTGTATCTTTCTTCAAAATTTGCATAATATTAAATATATTTATTGAGTTTATAATGATTTTTTATTTTTTTTCTCAAGATAGTATGATGCTATGGATTTATTGATGACAATTTTTTAGGGAAACTGCTGACACACTAAACTATTAGATTAGAATGTTTTAAATCTAGATTTAATTTTACCTTTGTTTTTAATATAAGGACTAAATTTTGATTATTGTCAAAGTACAGGTATTAGCAAATATATTTTTGAACTTTTTTATGCAGGTAATGAATTTACTACTACAACAACCTGAACTTGATGTGAACGCAGTGAATTCCAATAATCTAAAGGCTTTGGATATATTGCTAAAAGGTCCAAAGCAATCAAATCATGAAGAGATTGCCCACATGCTCCATCTTGCAAGCATGCCAAAACTTGAAAACCAAGTATTAACCGACTCATCTCGAGCTAACAATGCAGTGATCGAAGTAGACATGACGATGAAAGACTCAACCTCGGAAAAGAATACCATGGATTCTTTCAAATGGCTCGAGGAAATGCGAAGAGGTACCATGGTAGCGGCAGTACTAATAGCTACCGTGACATTCGAAGTAGCATTGAATCCTCCTGGGGGAGTTTGGCAAGACGGGGGAAATGTAGATTCGAACGTGGATAGGCCACTTACGGGGAACCACAGACAAGGCAAATCGATTGCGGGAGACGTCTCACCGAAGAGCCTAACTTGGTTCTTGGTGTGGGACTCCATTGGATTCTTGGCATCCACGAACATCATAGTAATGTTGACGAGCCCTTCGAAGCTCAAGGCGAATTCGATCCGATGGGAGTACGTTCGGTTAATGATGTGGTTAGTGATTGCTTCCGTTCATATGGTCTTCCTATACGGTGTCCAATTGACAACTCCTTCGTATATTTTCCAACGAGCAGTGATAGCGCCTTTTGTGTTCTTTTACGGTGTTGTAGCCTCCGTTCAGGGTGGTCGTTAATGACCGATTGGCGCGACCTAGCTAAAGAGTTATGGAACAAGAAAAAAAGATAAAACAACATTTTGCAACACACAACCATAACAAACATAATACTGCGTTAAGGATTATGCAGATTAAGTTGTTGTAGCATATTGGAGGTTATCGGTTTGAATGTGTTTAAACACGTAATATTCACTTATTATCTGAACGATTTGTGTTTAATTAAAAAATTATTATTTTATCCATTAATTGTAAAATAAAAAACTCCGTAATTAAATTTATAATAATCTCAGAATGCAAAATTAATTATCCATAATTTTTTATTAATTAAATAGCAATTTACATTGTTATATAGTTATAGAAGTATGAGTATATGGATCCATAATGAAAATGATACTTTGGGTTTTAAACTTGAAATCCCATAAATCATTATTTCAGCAATAAATTTGGTCGGCCCAAAGGAGTCCTTAGCCCATTAATGATACTGTAATTGGTACTTGTGGAGGAAAAATAAATTATACATATATATTAATTAATTTTTTTAGAGTATATTTTACAATTTATTAAATATAGAGGTTTCTTTTTGTACAATTTATTAAATTTGGTTGGCTCAGAGGAGTCTTTAGCTCATTATAGGCTTTTATCATATCTGCTCTTTTTTCCCCAATCCTTAAATAAAAAATAACATACTTGAGCATACCCGAACCCACGTTCTCTTACATTGACAACAATACTGATGTCAATCGAGTTAAGACTCAATCAATAAAAAAAATTTATACCATTTTAAAAACACTTTTCTTATCCTACTCATATATAGACTAAAATTTGAACAAATAAAATAGGAAAATAGTTCGATCATATCATCAATAAAAACATAATTCTCATAAAAAATAAAAAAAATCATCAAAAATCATAAAAAATAGAAAAAAATAATTATTAAAAAAACAAAACATAGAAAAGGGTTTGGTTTGGCCATTCATTATGTATAGGATAAAAAACCAAAACGCAAAATAAAGCTAATCTAGAGCTTTTCTACCCTTAGGGTTTTGGTTTTACTAGTAGATGATAAATGAAATTTTATTATTTTAGAAAAAGGGTAAGTATAAAACTTATACATAAATTTTGTTTTAATGTGCAGATTGATATATTAAATTTTTATCTGGTGCAATTATATACATGAATCTTTGATTGTAGTTCAAATATATATATACAACTCTGATTTTGATTCAATTATTTACATTTAAATAAATAAATATATCAATTTATTTTTATAGTAACTATAATTAGTATATGCAACATGTTATGTAAAATAATGTTATAATAATAATTATATTAGTGGTCCGTAAAAAATGGATCAAATTAACATTTTAATGTATAAAATTGCACAAAATCAAAGTTAAATGTTTGTTAGCAATATTATGGCATGTGCTATATTGATTGGCTGTCGTTTTTTAGTTTTTTAGGTGAAATGATCACAAAGAAAAGCAAAACTGCAAGAAAAAGGATCAAATTACACAACATGTAAATGTTGATGGTTAAATTTTTTTTGGAATAAATATTAAATTGAAATGATTTATAAATATTGAGAGTTAAAGTTGCTACTATGTCAATTTCAAAAGCTTCCACCATTACCTACCCAACAGCAACAAAAAATGATAAAACTAAATCGTTGAGAGACCATTTTTTAACTTTTTATAGTTGGGTGACTACAACTTTTTTACTAATAGTTTAGTGATCAAAAAAGAAATTTACTAAAAATTAAGTGACTACTAGTACAGTTTACCCGTAAATTTAAAAATAAAGGAAAATGGCATAAAAACAAATTTAATTCATCAATTAGATTCTTTGTTTTTAACAGCTCACAAACATGGTATTGATTTGAGACACTTTTGTAGTTTTGTTATATGAAGAGGAACATTAACTTGGGTAAGAGAATTTAGGCCATTGTTATTTTTTGCTAAATCCAAAGACTAGTAGTTTTTTTAGGTTTTGTCATTTAAGAATAGGATTATTTCTTTGTCTCCATAAATTTGATAGATAAAAAGTAAATTTTAGAATAAAAAGTCTATAAATTTTTTTTTCAAATTACTATTAATAAATATTTTATTTAATTTTAGTTATTAATATTTATGTCAAATTTATAAATTTAATTACGAATAAGAACAATCTTATTATAAGTTCTGATTATATATATTCTTTTTGACTCATTGCCTAAAATTATCTATAACCCCTCTCCAGCCCATAAATAGGAGAATAATATGCTTCAACGCACTTGAACCCACGTTCTCCTGCATTGTCAACAATACTCATGTCAATCGAGCTAAGACTCAATCGACATAAATTTGGTACCTTAACGTTTATAATATTATTAGTTAGTTTAAATATTTTATTTTAATTAAAATGCTAACGTGAATTTTTAGAATTGTTAACATCGTTAAAATTATTTGTTAAATTCAAGTTCATTATAATGTCATTTTTTATCACGTCACTTTTGAGTGAGTACATTTTTTTTAATTTAAAATGTCACACCAATAATTTTAACAGATTAATCTTAATGGTGTTAACAACTGAACTTGAATTTTTTAATCCAAAAAATAAATGGATTAAATACTTTAAAATAAAAATATAAGATGAAATTTTAAATATAAAAAAAAATACAAAAACTTTGAGCATACTATTTAGTAAAAATAATTAATATAAAATTAATTTAAATGATGAAATAGAAGAGGAAATAAATAATTAAAATATATTAAAAAATAACCTTCCGAATTAATCTCTTCCAATCATGTCATTATCATGTTGGAATGATTAAGAAGAAAGTCCAAGGACAAAAGATGATAATCACATGACATGAAAGTAATGTGATATTTAATTTTTCTTTAAAAATTTTAAATTTCATTAAATCAACGACACTTCCTAAATTTTTTTGTGTCAGGTTAAGCTCCATCAATAAAAATTTAGATTTCATATGTTATACATTAGAAACATTGATTTTAATATAATTATATACACAAATTTGTTCACCGATCGAGTGATTCGATTCATTCTTTGCCTGACTTGGGTAGGAATAGTTTTCTCTCAAGTTACCCTAACTCGAATATTTGTTACATTACTAGTGAAGTTCAAAAACTCCACAAACATGGTAATTTTTAATTTAATTGTGGAGTTAAATAAATACACTGTTAATAAACTAAATAATAACCCTAAATATTAATACAAAAATATCTTTATTAATAGGGTAAGTATTTGGTATACTGGTGGCGTATTTTTTTATTCCACAAATAACTTTAAAAATTTGATATGTGCCTCTTTTTTAAATATTTTACTATACTCTTATAATACACTTGTCAACCTTCTAATTCTAATGATAGAGTCTAAAAGCTCCACTAACAATGTAATAATAATTTCCCTTATTAATATTATATTAGTTTTTTTTAAATCGAGTCACTGCCCAACTTGACTCAGCTCATAAACATTCATGTATACTATAAAACTTTAATTTTAATTTAATTCTACAACTAAAAATTTTCGGGATAAATCTCAAAACAATACATATAAACTTTGATTTTGTGTAACTTTACACATGAAAATTTCAATTGATTCAATTTTTACAAATCACCGACACAATTATTAATATACAACCATTTACCTTTATATATTGCATATTTATCTAATACGTAAATAAATTGATGTATTTATTATTTAAATGTCTACAATTGATTCAAAATTGAAATTTCATACGTATGAGTACACCAAATAAAAAATTCACGTATTAGATTGCACATTAAATCAAAATTGGTACGCAATTTTAAGTTTTATTAAAGAAATTATAAAATCAAACCATTTACACTCACTGGATATTCTAAAACCATTCATGGCTTTCCATTTTCTTTAATTTATTTCTTTTCTAATAAGTCATTTTCAATGTTTCAAGCATTCCAAAATTAGTAGAATATTGGAAAAGTCACAATGTACGTGGTCTTCTTCATTTGAATTAAGGATATTACTTTTTTTCAAGAATTGGATCCGTGATATGATATGAATATTTCAACAAAGCTTTTGATTAAAGTGTTATAAAATTTAGATATATAAGTATACTTAAATCTATCGATTTTTTAAAATCTTCGGATCTTATGGTTTTGATCTTTCAAATTGGCACAAAGTAATTCAGAGAATGTGGTTTCTAAAGATGGGATGTTAGAAAAGTTACGTATATGTAATTTAAGGACCATAACCCTAATATATATAATTTTTGCACATTAATCCTAATTTTTTATTAGTTCCTCATTAACTAGAAATTAGTTACTAGACTATCTACACATATTTGGCCTATACTTTATTTAATAACTAAAGTCTAATAAACCTTAATCAAATTAGACCACTTTTAAATTGGGCTAACCTTTTATGATAGTAAATAATAACATGTAATTACTCTTCACATATACGTGATGTCCATATTTTCCAACATAAAGCACTCTTGAATCTATTGTTATTTAATGGATTCCATTGATTGTAGTTCGTTAATATATGAGTTGAGAGGGTAAGGGTAACATAGGTATACTTGTTTAAGGGTTGAGTTATTTATCTAAATTTGAAGTTTAGTCTAAAATTTAGGAGGATTGGGACAAAAATATTAGGCCTGAAAGATGGGTTTAGACAAAAAATTTGAATTCATTTAAAATATAGATTGGACTCGAGCTCAAACTGTAATACCCCGAAAATTTTTATAGTAAAATATTATCCGTGATATAGTAAAATAAGGAAATAAAGTGACAAAAAGGGAAATTTTGAGTTATGTCAATATTGGGAAGTATATTATGACATATTGATTCAAGAAAGGATTAAATTGTAAAAGTGAGAAAAGTTTTGTGGCCCAAGAGTAAATACTCAAAATTTGAAGTATTAAAGTGTAAATATGAAAAGTTGAAGGACTAATAGTGCAAATATTTTAAGGGTGGAATGATTTAGAAACCAAGGAAAATTGATGAATTAGGACCAAATTGAATAGGTGAAGAATTATGAGGGACTAAATTGCAATTTTACCAAATTAAGTGATGACTCAAGATTGGAATTTTAAAAGATCACAAAGGGCAAAATGGTCAATTGGAAGAGAGAGAAATCTAGAGACAATGATGATGTTGGAGATATTTTAGATAAATTGAATACTTTAAATTGATTTTTAAGTGATATTTTATTATTTTATTATTATTTTATTTAACATATATATATGTAAGGAAAGAAAGGGGAGGATGATCACCATTCTCATGCAACTAACGTGAGAAGAAGAAGAAGAAGAAAGAAAGTTTTCCTTTTCTTACAATTTAGTCCTTCCTTTAAAAATCCATTACTTACACCGTTTCTTCTATAAGAAACTAGACTCAATAAGCTTTAATCTCATATTTTATTCATCCTATAATTAGATTTCTACAATTTTTGGTGATTTTTCAAAGTTAGACTACTGCTGCTGTCCATAACTGTTTTAGTGCAAGATATTAATTTCCATGTTATAACACCCTTATTTTCTTTTTCTACACCATTTCTCACCACTTTCTCTTATTTTCTCTTCACTAACATATCAAGAACATAGGACCTTATGTAAGAAAACTCTACTATAACATTATTTCCATGCTTTGTTAATAATAACAAACTTAAAAACATATTGAAATCTTGATGTACTTACCTTTTCTTATCGACTTCATCACTTTCTCTTATTTTCTCTTCACTAACATATCAAGAACATAGGACCTTATGTAAGAAAACTCTACTATAACATTATTTCCATGCTTTGTTAATAATAACAAACTTAAAAACATGTTGAAATCTTGATGTACTTACCTTTTCTTATTGACTTCAATCTTTAACTTGATTTTTCTCTCTCCTCCAGCTTCTATTTCTTGAATCCAACTTGATATTCTTGCTCCCCATCATCTCCTTGCTATCTTTCTCTCTTGATGGCTATGGAAATTCTTTCAATTTTTAGGTGAAAATAATGAATTTTTGGAGGAAGGACTAAATTGTAAGAAAAGGAAAACTTTCTTTCTTCTTCTTCTTCTTCTTCTCACGTTAGTTGCATGATAATGGTGATCATCCTCCCCTTTCTTTCCTTACATATATATATATTAAATAAAATAATAATAAAATAATAAAATATCATTTAAAAATTAATTTAAAGTATTAATAAACTAATATTTATTTATTTAATTTATCTAAAATATCTCCAACATCATCATTGTCTCTAGATTTCTCTCTCTTCCAATTGACCATTTTGCCCTTTGTGATCTTTTAAAATTCCAATCTTGAGTCATCACTTAATTTGGTAAAATTGCAATTTAGTCCCTCATAATTCTTCACCTATTCAATTTGGTCCTAATTCATCAATTTTCCTTGGTTTCTAAATCATTCCACCCTTAAAATATTTGCACTATTAGTCCTTCAACTTTTCATATTTACACTTTAATACTTCAAATTTTGAGTATTTACTCTTGGGCCACAAAACTTTTCTCACTTTTACAATTTAATCCTTTCTTGAATCAATATGTCATAATATACTTCCCAATAATGACATAACTCAAAATTTCCCTTTTTGTCACTTTATTTACTTATTTTACTATATCACGGATAATATTTTACTATAAAAATTTTCAGGGCATTACACAAACATCCAAAGCTTGACCCCAACCTAACCTGTTTTCTAAGTGTAATATATTACAGGGTAAACTACATTAGTAGTTACTCAACTATGAAAAGTTACAAAATGGTCACCCAAACTATTCAATTTTGTCTTTTTTAGTCACCCAACTATATTATATTTTTGGGTATTTCCATTTTTACGTTAGCTAGTTGGTGATAAAAAAAATTTTGAATAGTCGGGTGATCATTTTGTAATTTTTCATAGTTGAGTGATCAAAAAAGAAATTTACTAATAGTTGTGTGATTATTTTATAACTTTTCATAGTTAGATGACCAAATAAAACCGTAATTGGGTGATGTTTATTATAGTTTACCCTATATTATATTATATTATTTTTACACATTATATAGTTTATAATATATCATAATAAAATTATATTAATATATAAATATTATGATATAAACATTTTAAATATATATTAAGTTGATTATATTTAAAATATTAAATATTTAATTAAAATAGTTTAAATATTTTTTTTATAAATAATACAGGTAAATCTAAAATGGACTTTGAATCTTCGATTAACCATTTACAAATATGAGCGAGTTTTGACAAAATTTGAGGCCTATATTTTAGGTTAAATTGGGCTTAGTCAAACATAAAGTATACTAACATCATACATAAACTCGAGATGAACCCAATCAATAAATACCTCTAATTGTAGGGTATAATAAAGAAAAATTAAATAGATAAAAAGCATGAGATGCATGGCAGTTATTGGCAGTGTACCAACTACAAATCCTTAATATATACATTTATATGGTTAATATTTAATATGTTGTCATTGGAATGTTTTAATTCCTCATGTAGACATGTTAAAGGGTCGGATTATTCGTCCAAATTTGAAAGTCCACCGGAAACTTGAGAATGTTTGAATAAAAATATTAGATTCAAAAAATTAACTTAAGGTAAAAAAAAACTAGTAGAATAAAAATATGTATACTTACTAAATATTAAATAAAAATAATTATAGCTTTAAAAAATTCAAAAAATATATATGTGCAGGACTAAATAGATTTGGTTATCCATTAATAAATATAAACAGATTTTGATAAATTTTGAGTATAATATTTTGAACTGAATTGAGATTAGATAATTATACGATGCATTGATCCAACCCAAATTTGGTTAAACTCGACCTAATGAACATCTCAATCATTTAGTTATAAAAGTATAAAACTAATAATATTTAAATATTGTAGGTGTTAGAGTTTAATTTCGATGTCAGCAACCCATTCCGTCGCCCCATTATTATATATCTATTATAAATAGTAATTTGAACTTTCAAGCTAACCCTATTAAAAATTATGAAAAAAATAAAAATAAATGGCATCTCATCCTATTATTTGCGACAAATGATAGCATTTCTAAAGAAGATTAGACCATCGAATGTGGATCAACCACATGTAGCAAAGCTTTGAGGTCAACAAAATGGTTAAAAAAGCATAATGTAAAATCTAGTCCCCAAATTTAACATTTTTTTTCATATTAGTCTCGAAACATAACATTTTTCAATTTGGTCACTAATATTAAATTTCGTTAAAGTATGATGATGTGGCACTTTAAAATATATAGGTGATGATGTAGCATTGTGATGACGTGGAACTTTTAAAATTAGATTTCGTTAAAGTTTTTTGTATTTTTTTAGATTATATATAGGTGATAATATGGCACTTTACGAAAGTGTCGCATCATCACGCCTAAATGGAATTCAAGTTCATGGTTAAATTCTAAGATTAATACTGACAAAAAAAATCTAAAAACCAAATTGAAAAATTACCAAATTATGTTATATCATACTATTAAACTCGCTAGTCGAGATATAAATAAATGTGAATGTACTTAAGAGGTCCCTCTATTATTAAATGAATCAATTAATCCACGTACTACTAAAAAAATCAAATTAGGTCAATTTATAATAGAGTTAACGTTTACTGTTTAAAAAAGATAATATTTTTGAAGTTTTTATAATTCTGTAAATGAAATATTCTGTTTGGAATTTTTGTTTGGAATTGAACTGCAATTGAGAAACAGTATATATTTTGTATACAATAAATGTTAACTCTATTACAATTGGACTTATTTGATTAATTTTAATAGTATAGGGACTAATTTGATCCTATCCATATAATACAGGGATCTCCAAGGTACTTTTACCTTTGAATAAATCATTATTAATTACTATTATTATTAGGGATAATCTCAAAATTATACATGATTTTTGATGTAATGTGCAATTTGATACATGAAATTTATTGATTCAATTATACACATGTAAATAGATAAAAATATCAATTTATTTTTATATTAGATAAATATAATTATCTATGTATATAATATATAAAAACATAAAATGATGTGTTATATCAATTATAACTATGTTAATAATTTATTAGAATTAAATCAAATCAAAATTTTATGTATAAAATTAAATATTAGACCAAAATTGAGGGATAACTCTAAGATTTAACCCTTATTATAATTACTATACTATTGTTATTATTATTGGTATTAAACAAATCATTATTTAAATCACCGAGATATTTTTAAAAATCCATGGTCGGTCGAGTTGGTCCGTTATATTACCGTGAGAAAATTACTTATAAAACGCCCACGTTTTGCCTCAAATTTCGTTGTTTCCTTCCACTTTCCCTCTCTTTCCTTTCTCTCTTTCCTCTCATTTCCTGTTTTTTTTTTCCTCTCTTAGAAAATCCACCAAGAAAAAAAAAAACCTAACTGCATTTCTTGTCTTCATAAACTCATAGAAACTTGCATGATTTACGTAGTAATTTAGCATTATATTGAATTTTTGTTTGTTAAAAAAAGGCAATGGCTGACTCACCAAACTCTGAAACTGAGTTGATCACTCGCAGCAATAAGTCTTATGATGGTAAACAGAGATCGGGAACTGACCCGATACCCGAAAAGCGTCGTCCGAGGGATAGTATTAGTAAACATCCGGTTTACCGTGGGGTCCGAATGCGGGCGTGGGGTAAATGGGTATCCGAAATTCGTGAGCCCCGAAAGAAGAACCGGATCTGGTTAGGTACTTTCTCGACGCCGGAAATGGCTGCACGTGCTCACGACGTTGCCGCGTTGAGCATCAAGGGTAACTCGGCGATCCTCAACTTCCCTGAATTCGCTGAGTTGTTGCCGCGTCCGGTTTCTAACTCTCCCCGTGATGTCCAAGCCGCCGCCGCTAAAGCAGCCGCAATGGAGTTTTTAAGTAATAATACTAATAACAACGTCGATGCTACGACGTCGTTTTTGTCTTCTTCGTCTTCGTCATCGATGAACATGGATGAAGTGTCGACACCTGAGGAGCTGAGCCAGATAGTGGAGTTGCCGAGTTTAGGGACAAGTTACGAATCTGTTGAGTCAGGGACCGAGTTCGTGTGCATGGACCCGGTTGACGGGTGGCTGTTGAATCCCAGTGGCATGCCTTGGTATTATGAAGATAATAATGGGTATTTCGGGGATGAAATTCCAATGCAAATGCAAGAAAATACAATTACAAATGGGTTTAGTCCTTTACCATGGAATCATTAAGGTCAAATTATGTCCTTAGTCTATGAAAAATTTTGAAATTTAGTATTTAAATTAAAAAAATTTAAATTCTTTTAAGATTTTCAATTAAAAATTTTAATCAATTTGTTCATTAAATTTTGCTTACTTTTAACCATGCTTAATTACCGAGTCCATAATAATTTGCTTTTATAATTAATATGATTGCTTAAACAAATATGGGAAATTTTAGAGGGGCAAACAACGGTCTTGACCCTTAATAGAAAATCTGTCCTTAAAAGTTACTGTACGGTAAAATTACATTTTATATAAAAATATTTTTTTTATTTAATCCTTTCAAAAGTAATAAATCATAAATTAATATATAAGGCTCACAAAAAAATTATAATTTAACTTCAACCTCCATTAAAAAAGTATATCAATGTTAGAGTTTGACAAGATCGGGGAAAAAAATCTCATATTTCGTTCAAAAAACATTGCCCCATATACTTCCATCGAGTCATTAGTGCATAATCTTAAATAAATAAATAAAAAGTATGCTTTTTGACCAAATTGCCCTCATGTATATTTGATCCCTTAAATTAAATTATGTCATGTTGTATGAATTTCTTTTAACCATATAACATGATTTAATTTATGAGTATCATATATTTATATATTATTAATGCATCAAATATATATATGTATATATATATATATATATACCTTGCTTGGTTACGAAGAGTTATGGTTAGAGATATTTGATGTTTTAGCAATGTGGTCCATAAGGATAATGCTAGAAACTTTGAGCTTTTTGGCATACAATTGTTTTGCTTTGATTGGTTTTTGTTTTTGTACTTTTTTTTTAAAGAAACACGAACAATAATTATTTATAAGAAGATCAAAAAAGAAGTCACAAAGCTTGGAGAAGAATTTATTTTTTTTTCTTTTCACTTTTTCAATAAATTAAAAGGAAAAAGTTAAAGATATCAGGTTATTTTTTTTAAACATTAATCTCGTTATAAGTTTTTATTATATTTATTCTTTTTTATATGATATCTAAAATTATCTATAATCTCTCCCTAACCCTTAAATAGCAGGATAATGCGCTTCAACGCACTTAAACTCACGTCCTCTTGTACTAACAACAATATCGATGCCGATCAAGCTAAAATTCAATCAACACATTAGCACTATTTTTACTATTTATGTTTATGTTAAAATTTAAATGGGCTAAAATAATATTTAGTCTTTGAATTTTTTTAGGTCCATAATAGTATCTAAATTAAATATTTTTTTTCTTATTTAGTCCCTAAATTTAGATTTTGTTAAAGTATGATGTCACTTTATCACCTTAAATTTTATTAAAATATGTATTATATTTTTTAAATTTTCAACTCATCACATTTTAACGGAATTCAAAATGAAAAAAATTATTAAATTTCAAGATTAAACTAAAAATTAACTTAAATTAAAATAAATTTGTATATTGAATGATGTAGTTTGATTAAGGTTATGTTGATTTTAGGATTGACAAGTGTGAGGAGTAATTAAAGCTGATATGATTTTTTTAGTTTTTCAATCTTCGAGACTTTTAATTGAATTATTAAAAGGCTAAAGTCAAAATTTTCACATTCGATTAACGATGTGATTTTGTTTGATTTATTTATTAATTGATTTCTTATTACCTTACAACACCCTGATTTCTGAAAACCAAATCTTTATTTTATTTTATTATTTTTAAGAGGGTACAAGTAAATTAATTATTACCACATATAATTAGATTGGTAATTAAGATATATTTAAATTAAAATAAATTTAAATTTAAACATTAATCACATTCAACGAGATTTAAATTAAAATAAATTTAAAAAATCATGATATGATAAGGTTTAAACCTAAAATTTTAAAAATTTTATGTAATTAAAGTTATCACATTTTAATTTTTTAGCTGTAAATTTTTTTCATTTTTGACCTTTTATTTTTTAAATTTTATTATAAATAAAAATATTATAAAGATTTTTAACGAAATAGTTTTTAAATATGTTTTTTGCAATATTTAATTAATTAAAGAATTTAAAAATAAATTTACTGGAACAGAGATAATAACTTTTAATTTGGATCAAAATTACATTAATTAATTGATGTGCTTTTTATATTGAAAAATGTTGGGAAAGTACAAATTGAAAGATTCGTCAATAGAAAATTTAAGGGGAAAAAAAACCTTTAATACTTTTTTTTTTGTGTGTGTGGGGTAAATAAAGAAAAAAAATCAAAGTAAATTAAGTAAATACGCCACTAATTTTGTCTTGTTGAAAGAACTCCGAGACCTAGATCGGTGCAACATAAAAAATCTGCAGCCTTGACCTTAAAGTTAAGCTCAACTTGATTAGACAATCAGCAACTAGATTACATTCTCTAGGAATGAATCTTACCTTCCATTGCCCTTCAGTTTTTGTTATCTATTGAATCTTCCTGAGCACCATGATTCTTGAATCTACCATTGCATTGCTATGTAAAGTTTTGACCACTTCAAGGTTATTTGTTTGAATAATGGCCCTTTTGATACTTTTGTTAAGAATAACCAGAAGGCCATCTAAAATTTCTCGAACTCTGCTTTAAAGACTGTGCAACCTCCTAAATAATGATTAAACCCCAATATATTTAATACTTTCAAATTCATAAGATAAACATCAAACAGATAAAATTATGAAGAAGAAGAATATTTTTTCAATAATTAGTCTAAGATTAGTATCGACCGATTAAATTAAGTCTAGATGTAAATTTTTTTAATGGATCAATTAAATTAAATTCGAAATACAATAAAACAAATTTAACAGTGTAAACAACACAAAATTTTGTATTTATTTATTTTTTTAATTATTTTAATTTTAAGGTTGCAAATTTAATTAGCAATTGAATGAATCAATTAAATTAAATTTCAGATTCCAAGGGTATTTATAAAAAAAAATCTAGGTGTCATTTTAAAGCCGAAAATAATGAAAAAATGAAGTGGTGAAATTAAATAATCAATTATTAACAGGAGGAATAAGGCAAATTCATTGTACGTAGTATCAATGTAGATTAATTTGTAATAAAATAAAGATGCACAGAAATTAGGGTTTGCGTTGCAGATTTGTGATTTTTTTTCACATTTAAAAATAATTGTAATAATCAAAGTAAAAGTTGAAGTTATGAGAATTGCACATTTAAAAATAATTATAATTTAAATTATAATTATTATTTAAAAATATTGTGCTAATTTTAAAATAGAGTTAATAGAAATCTACGTATAAAATATTAAAAAAATTTAAATATAATTATAAATACAATTATTAATTCAAAATTTTGAATTAAAAAATAAGTTGTGCTAATTTTGTCAGTGTAAAATAGAGTTATTATTTGAATAGAATTCTAATCATCTTAATCATCACTTAATTAATATTAGAATTAATTATGTTAATTAGTTATTATTTTTAATAATATTATTTTGCATTAATTACATAAACTAAAAATTAAAAATACTTTAATAATGATTTGAATATTTTCTATTATAATATTTGAATTGATAAATTAATATATTTAAATTATATTAAATAATTCAAATAAAAAATAAAAAAATAATTAATTTACCTCAACCACTGTAATTAAAACACATTATCAAATAATTTAAAAAATGAAAATAAATATAATTATTAAAATTTTTTATCTAATTCATACTCAATATCAATATATTTATCATATGACATTTTTATATGCCTTCAGTCAAAAACAATCATTCAATTTTTTTCTTCCAAAAATTAATTTTTTAAATATAAATGTGTAAAATTAGAACTTGTTATATCTAGGGTAAATTCAACAAAAGGTCACTAAACAATTAGAAAGTTTACGTTTTGGTCATTCAACTTCAAAAATTTACAAAATGGTCATTAAATTATTCAAAAATTTTCATTTAAGTTACCGAGATACTGAAGTCGTTGTTGTATGGCCTTATCTGTGCTCATCGTCTGCACCAATCAAAAGCTCTTCGTCCCCTTCTCTTTTAAAATTCAGTTTTTTTTTCATGAAACAGTTTTAAATATCATGAATTTGTGAACTAAAATCTAAACAATTTTTTTTCTCCAATCTTCAAGACTGAAAGTTAGATTGACTTGGATCTAAGGTATATTCTTTTATTTGTCGATGAGTACTAATCCATTGTATCGAATGCCAAATAGTCGCTTGGAGCTTACTAGTCATACTTAAAAAAAGAAGAGGAAAAAGAAGAAACTTAACTCAGTGACTTAAATGAAAAAATTCAAATAGTTCAATGATCATTTTATAAGTTTTTAAAGTTAAGTGACTAAAATATAAACTTACGAATAGTTTAGTGACCATGGGTGTAATTTACCTTTATATTTATTAGTAATTTATATATGTCCACGCTTTACATACTAATAGAAAAAAAGTCGGACGAGGAATAATTTGGATTAGTAATTAGTATATTGATAATATTTTTTTCTAATTTTACAAGTCATTTTAAAATTTTGTTACGTGTCTCTCTTTTTTTTTTTAATATTTATTTTATAAAATATTTTATAAGACACTCGCCAAACCTTTTAACTCTATTTATATACGGTAGCTGTGATGAAATGAGTTTTCCATGCCACATTTTTCATATTTTATTGAATGAAATTAATTTCTTCTTGTGGGCTTTTCTTGGTTTTTAATTATTAATTTACTTTTTTTTCTGAAATCCTAGAAACAAAATTCGAATACATTAATCAATAGCCATGTGATCTGCTAATAAAATATTCAACTCACAATTTTAGTAATCATGTACTTAAAATTTTCAAAAGGTTTTTTAATAATAGAATTAGTCAAATCATTGATTTTTGATTTGATCGATTAGTTCGATTTTAATTAAATAAATTATTGATTTTTTTATAAAAATTTAAGTATATATTTTTTAAATAAAGAAAATCGATTCAATTAGTTTTTAGTCCGATGCAATCCATTCAAAACTATTCGCTCAAAAATTAATTCAAAGTCGGTTCAGCCTTTTATCCAAATTGACATCTCAGTCGATTTTTTATCCAGTTGGTCTAATCCGACTTAAAATTTTCAATAATCATGGATTTAAAAAAATGTTCCTCGATGTTTTCAAATTTAAACTAGTAGTCCAATCAATCAAATCGCTAAATCTTTATTCAACCGGTTGAATCGTTTATTTTAATTTTAATTAATTAAATTATTAAAATTCATTAAAAATTAAATAAAACCATTTCAATTAGTTCAGTTGAATTATTTAACTCGATTCAAACAATTTCGAAAAATTCGTTCAAAATCGATTTAATCTTTTATCTAAACTAGTATATTACTCGGTTCTCAATTCAACCTGTATTGTTGCAACTATTACTAAGCTTGGAGTGCATTAGAAGACAAATTATGAAAACTATCACTCTTTTAATTATCTTCTTTAGTTCTTAATTATTGTATTTAAAATAGATTATAGATTGTCTTGTTTTGAAAGTCTCAAAACGTTAGGTGAAGTGGGATTTTTGACACTTCAAAATAAGGCATTGTCCCTTTTAGCCTTAAATTAGCCAATCACATTCAGTGCCTAATAATATAAATTGAAAGATATTTTATATGACTTAAGGCGAGAATTGAACCTTTAATCACGAGTTAAGATAAAAGAGATCCTAATATTTACAATGACTTTTTATTTTATTTTAAATATATATAATTAATATTAAAGCATTTAAAATAAAAAAAAAAGTATAAGCATTTAAAGGTTGAGACGTTGGGTAAGGGGAGGGGAGGGAAGGGCAGCAAGTGGCTTTCGCCCAAAGATGAAAAGTTCTTATATAGTCCCTTTAGTTTTTAGGAAATGATAAGTTGGTATAGTAGTAAATTGTAGTTTGGCCCCCAAAAAATTTTAATTCATTTTTGACCCTTAAATTTTTTTTTACGTCTTTTACCCTAAGCCCTTGAGAATTTAAATTCAAATCTCGTTATGCGTGAATTCTTCTCCAAATTATTTTGAGTTTAAGTCTCGTCATATTTAGATTTTATCCAAATTTATAACAGCTTAAATCCAAACATATTCCGTTTTCAATTCATCATGCTTTGTACTTTTCTTTTTTGCGGAATTCGTGCTTTATGTTAAGTTGATTGTAGTTCTAATTAACCAAACATATAATGTTTGTACTTGTAAGCTCCTTACAAAAATTAATACACTTTTTAATTAAAAAAATGAAAAAACTTTCTCAAAGCAGTAATAATATAACCTTTAATTGATACTTACAACTATAAGCAAGAAAAATTGAGAAACCAAAAATTTGATCCCTGCCGAGGTTTTGAATAATTTATGAATTACAAGTTTAAAAATCGGTGATCCAAATCGAATCGGATTCTAATTAAAATAGTGGAAATAACCTAAAAATTCTATATAAAATATTTAAGAATTATTAAATTATTCAAATTTACTCTTTAAGATTTTAGTCGATTTACTTTTTGGATTTAAAATTTTAATTGCAATTGTTAATACCGTTAAAATTCTTCTATTACATTTTATAATATTACATATTGAAATTAAATCTTATTCTTCTAAGCAACTCAAATTTTGATAATAAAATTTTGTGTTCGAATGAAAGTCGATTTAGCTAATTAATATGCTTTAGCTCACATTCATATGCACCATGAATTAACATCGAATAATAAATCTAATAGGTGAATCTACAATATATAAATCCACGAAAAATAGATTGAATGGTATCAAATATTTAAATTTTTTGTTATACCGTAAATATTAGGGACAATCATGATAGCTCCAACTTATTTCCAAATATATCACGGTTCTGATCACTTTAACAAGTTTAAATTTGAGGTTTAGTTCTATATTTTATTTAGAATATAATTTGTGTTAGGTATATAATATCTTTAGTCATATTATGGATTTAATTCCTTACTATGTATAAATTTTAGATTTAGTTCCTATACTTTTTCGGGAAAAAATTTGGTTTTTGTACATTTATAACAACATTAGTTAATTTAATCAATTAACACCCTTAACTATTTCGATTAAAATGCTAATGTAGATTTGTTCTTAAAAACACCTCTTCAAACTAATCTTAATTTGGAATAATTTTTTTAAGAAAGATTGGTGTTAATACTAATGACATTATATTAGATAAATATCAAATCATATCAAAAATTGAAATATAAAATTTTAAATTTAAATTTAAATTTAAATTTTAGCATAGTATAGTATAGGGATCAAAACCGAAAAAGTAAAGCAAATTCAAAGGTAACACTTATCAAAAGATAAACACTTTGGATATTCCTTTAAACTATGGTGGTATTGTGTGGTTCATAATTTTAATTTCAATAACAAGCTTCTCAAGGATACTTTTCATGTTGGGTTTTGGACCTACTTATAAATTTCAACACCTTTTTATTAAATAAAATTTATATTAAATTATCAAACCTATTTTAAAAAATATTAAATTACTCAAAATATTTGAACATGATTACTTATATTTATACTCATATGCATCAATTATGCATTTAAACTTTTAATTAAATAATATTTGGCCATAATTTTCTTTTTTGTTCTTTCAATTATTGCATTTAATACATAATTTTAGTATAAATTATTTATCAATTAAACATTAAAAGCATTGTTGATTAAAACCCAATTAAGAATTAAGGGCTAAAAAAGAAAAAAAGAAAAAGGAAATCTTATTGTTCATAAAGTATATTGAATCATTTAGCATCTCATCATAACATTTTGGTTTGAATCCCCAAAGACAAAAACAAAATGACACCTGGGAAATTTTACTTTTTGGTTATCATAATAATTATTATGGCCCAAAATTATAAAAAAAAAACATTTTTTTTAATTCCTAAATAAATTTGTTAGAGTTGCGTGACTCAAATCTCGTTTGATTCGGATTGAAAAGTTTGAGGCACAACTCACTTGTTAAATAAATAAAATAGAGAGGCAAATTTGGAGATTTGTGGGGCGAAAGACCGATGGTTGAACAAGTTAAATCCGTATAAGACTATGCTTCTTCTATTAGACATTGATTATAACAATGTTGTTTAACTCTTAAAACCTGTGTAGTCGAAAACCTCTTTATCGTTGTTTTACAACATTAATGAATTTCTCCTTCTCTACTCATAATTTTTCCCGATAAAGGGGTTTTTATAAAATCTATGTGTTCTTATTTTCCTTTTTATTGCTTTGCGATTATTCCTACTGTTATTATTAACGTATAGTATAACAAAATCCACACCAATTGAAAGGATTTCCTTGAATGATTCATTAAAAATATTTTTCTTAAGTTGTAATTTTAGCGCGGAACAAGGTACTTATAAATTTTAGTAAAGATAGTTATAAATATTATTTTATTTTTTACCTTTTATAAATATTTTCATTATAATCTCACAAAATTAAATATTTTCATTTTTTTCCTTTTAAAACAAGAGATTAACGAATAACATGCAATTTTCATATTATTAAATTTTAAAATTCATTACTAAATTTTTTTAATGTACAATTTGATATATAAATTTAACTTTAATGTTTAATGTGGCATTTAATTTTATTTGTTCAAATTCATATCTGAGTTTAGTTCCTGTTATATAAAATGGTACTTAAGACAAATGGTGTTAACTTTTTCATATTGCCTAAAGAATATTTGACACATGGTTAATCCAATATTTGATATATGACAATGATGATCACAATGACAACATCATCCAAATATTTAAAAAAAAATCTAAAATCTAAAAAATAAAATTATTAATAGAAACATGTACATTAAAATTTAAAATATATATGAAAAATAAAGTTTCATAAAAAAACAAATAAAATCAAAAATTTATAATCTTTACAATGTTTTATAAATAAAGTGTTTTTTATAAAAAATTAATTTTTAAGTAATTTTTATTAAAATATTTATTAATTCACATAACTTTCTATTTATTTTTTTTACATAAAATATTTATTATATATAATTTTTAGATGATGACAAATGATGATGTCACCATTGGCATCTTTCAATTATTTCATTGAACCAACAAAAAAAGTCAACATTATTTGTCTCATGTATCATTTTATGCTTACGGAGGCCAAATTTAGATATTAAAATTGAATAAAAAAAATTGAGTATCACATCGGGGGAGGCCGGAGAAGGGCACGTAGGGGCCTTGCCCTTCCAAAAAAAATTTAGTAAATTATAATTTCTACCCTTTAATTATAATTTAGTTATGGTAAATTTATACTTTGATTCCAAAAATGATAAAATTTTAATTTAATCTTTTAAAAATTATAAAAATATTAGTTAATACAATAGTGAAATCACGTTTTAACTCTTATTAAAATTTATAATTTAATTTAGACCCAAAAAAAATTTTTAGACCTTATCCTTTTACCACATTAAAAAATAAAACCAAGGTATATTAACCCATAAATTATGTTGAATTATTAGAATAATCAAAACCCTTAATTATCTAATTAAACATCAAATTAAAAAAAACAATAATCATTACCAATTAATGCTTTTATCAGAAAAGGAAATACAACTTTAAATATTTGGCCTTATCTTAAAAAGGAAATAAAGGAAACAATTAAGCAACTGTTTATTTGTTACTAAAGTTTGATTAACAGTAGCTTCTCTAATCATATCAATTTGATTTGAAGTATTAACGACTGCAATGCCTCCACTTATAAATAAAGTCTTTAGTTATCATTATTTTTCTTTTTTTTCTACCATATTTTTGAGGTTAGAATAGGTTTCAAGTCCCTATATATTTTTTTATATATTTTTGTTAAGAGTTTGTGTGACTTGAATTAAGGAGATCTGTAGGGGCGAAGTATCGAGGGCAAGGTTTTTCTTCTATTTGATGTAGTCGAAACTCCTCTTAACTCCTATTAGAACAGAGTTTTTCAACTCTTAAATAGATATAGTCGAAACTCCTCTTATATCATTTATTTTTCAATATTAATGAATTTCTCCTCCTCTGTCATAGTTTTTTTTCTGAAAGGGTTTCTATGTAAAATTTGTGTGTTCTTATTTTTATTTTCTCATTGCTTTGTGATCGTTCTATCGCCATTATCAACATTTATTATAACAATTTTTAATTTAATTTTTGAAAATTTAGCGTCTTTACTTTTTGAATTTAAAAAAACAAATAATATTGTTAAATTTATTTTATTAAATTAAGGTTCATTACAAATATCATATTTTTATTACATGATTTTATTTGGTAATATATTTTTCTAACAAGTTGATATATTAAACAAAGTCTTTAAATTAATATACTTTATTTAAGTAAGCCTTTATATTGTTCCAATAATTAAATAAGCTTTTGTTGTTTGGTTTTTATCCACAAAAGTTTGTAATTTTAATTAAAGTATAAATACTTTTATTAATTTAATATAATTCAGGGCTCCCTTGGTTGAAACAAATAAATTGCATTTGGAATCCTTTAAAAATTAATAATTTAAATTAAATCCTTTTAATATAGTTTCATATCTCAATAACATTGTTTATAACTTAGGTATTTGAGTTTCTTCAAATGTATATTTGCTTATAGTTAAAAAATCAAATACTCTCATGAATAAAAAATTAAAAAATATTATATGTTTAAAGAAAAGCATAAAGACTTAATTGAATAAAGTGTATTAGTTTAAGGATTTTTTTGTTATATTACCATTTCCAATAAATATATAATTGTATATACACATACATTGCTATTAAACTTATCATCTAATATAATGGTTTTGTCACGTTTTTAACATTGTCTCGGTTGTTTTCTAAGTATAAATGCATGTCTCTTCAAGCAATTATATCGAAAAATTAAAGTAGTAAAAAACATAATAAATTAGGAATGGCAAAACTCGAACAATCAGATATATTTTGAATTGATTTACTTCATTTAAAAGAAAATGGATGCAAGGTAAGGTAGGGTAAATCTTTCTCTTTTGGACAGTGGGTATAGAGCAGTTATGGTAATTGCTTGTGTTGCTTCACTATGTAAAATTATCATTTTATCTTTGTACATATATAACTATTAAAAGAATAAAAACGTAATAATGTATCATTGAAAAATTCATGTATTTCTTATTTAAATATTTTTTTAATAAATATGTTTAAATGTTTACTTGACTTTAAAAATATTAAAGATAAATAGAAAAAAAATTAAATTGAAGTGGAGCGAGAGTGGATGCATCCAACACCTATGGAAGTGATAGTAATTTTCAAGATTATGCATCTATAATGGAGCAATTTATGCTAATTGTTGAGCGGTAATGGATTTAGCGATATCCACCTTCGTCCTGTTCCATTACTATCCTTATAATAGACAAAAGCCAATCAAAATTTAAAATAAAATCCATACATGATATACATATATGTTGAGACTGAAAACTCACACAACACAATTATTATATGAATATTTAGTGTCCAAAATTTCCGCACTAACCAATGCCAAGACTTTGTGAACAAAATCATTAAACTTAAAAAAATTACATGCAAGATAAAATAAAATAGGAAAAGAGTTAAAATTAAGAGAGAAAAAAGTATTAAGTGAATAAAAAGGAGATCACATGGTGTGTAATCAATCAATTTTTTATGATGAAGCGGTAGCACGGGGAGGCCGCGACACCGCCGGGGACCGTGCAATGGGCGGTGACGAGTAATAAGCTGTCACTATCCAAGATACGAAGCAAAGGGCGGTGCAGGCGTTGAAAGGTGAAAAAAAACTAAGCAATCAACTGTTACTGTCGGCACCACTCTAGCCACTGCACGTCACCCTAGCAATTAATGATCTAATTCTAAATTACAAATTCATGATAGTGAAAAACATATTTAACAGTGATAAAATAATAGTAAAATAATTTTTATTTTAAGTTTGAATTGAGTCAAATTTGGATAAAAAAATTTACCTCATACTTAGTCTATTTTTTATATAAATTTTATTTTTTAAATTTATATTTTTATTCAAATCTTTTTATTTTTCGGGTGAATATTAAAATTAACTATTAGACCATGTAAAAGTCTACTCAACGCCTTGACAAAATCACAGGAGTCGTCTCTTAGCAAAAATATCAAGTGTGAGTGGTTACGGCTCGACAAGTTGCCGGTGGGGCGACATAAACACCCTCTTGGGTTGCAATTTTCTCCCATAGTGAAGGGAGGTCTCATATTTTGTTTCAAAACATTTTTAACCTTTCGATTAATGCCGCTTGCTGACTTCCAAGTCAGGGTTGGTTCGATTTTGTTGTTGAGTCGATTCCGACTCTTTCTTTGCTTTCGAATCTTCTCGAGAACTGTACTGTATTATAATAATATTATTGCTTTTTGACCACCTCTTAATGGAAATATAATTGACCCCTGTTTTTACTAAAATTCACACACACACACAGGCGTAGGCGTAGCTACGGAAACCATTGTTTATACATCCCATTTTCTTGATTGCATGCCTTTCAGGCTGGTACCCGTTAGAGTAGAGATGATGATGGATGGGATGGGTGTTAATAAAATTTTAAGTTTGGTTAGTAGGTTTAAGTTCGGTTTAATTTAAAAATAAGTTTAAATTTTTCAATCCAAATAAAAATATTAAATTTATATTTTATTTGATTTGTTTGTGTTAATTTTTTAAAATTTTATTTTTTATATAATATTTTTAAAAATATATGATACACTAAATACATTAAAAATATTAAAATAAATATTTTTAACAAATTAAAAATAAATGAAAAATCTTTATACTTAAATAACACTAAAATAAAATATAACTTAATAAGCAAATACCTCTAAAATAATAATAAAATTAACAATAAAACATATATTATATAATATGCAAACATTAACAATGAAATAATTATAATATAATAATAAAATAATAAAACAGTGACAAAAAGTGAAAAAACAATAGTAAAATATGAAAAAACAGCAAAGATTTTTTATATTGCAAATTCAAACCAAACCCGAACCAAAAAATTTTTATCTGAAATTCAATCCATTTTCTAAACATATATTTTTTTTGTTAAAACCTATTTTTAAACTTATATTTTTAACCAAATCATTTTATTTTTCAAATTCACTCAACTAAACCCATTAATATTTCTACAGTTGAAACTCAGAAAGTAGGTCCCACCTTCTCGACAGGTTTCTTCAAGATTTGCGGCTGTCTTATTAAGTAACATGTTTTGATCTGTGACAACTTTGGTTTTGGAGTTTTCTTTATTTGGGCTTGAATGATTGGAAAAAAAACCAATAAAATTGTGGGCTTTTATTACGATTAAATGAAAATTATGGCCCCATTCAAAAGCTACTTTCCTCGTAGGGTCAGTTTTACGATTAAAATATATAATACGTTTCTACTTTTTAAAAATTTGAAATTTAGTCTTTATACATTGTTATTTTTAGAAATTTAGCCTCTTTATTTTTAAAAATTTTAAATTCAGGTACAACTGTTAACACTGTTAAAATTATTTTATTAAATTTAGTTTCATTACAATGCTATTTTTTAATTATATGATTATCAAATAAGTATTTTTTATTTTATTTCAAAATGTTAGGCTAACAAATTTTAACAAAAAAACAACAACGATCTAACTATTAAATTTGAATATTGCAATCTGAAAAGTAGAGTGACTAGATTCTTAGAAATAAAAGTATAGGGTCTAAATTCTAATTTTTAGAAGAGTATAAAAACCTATGACATATTTAAACCTAGTTTTACCAAACATCTTCAAATCATCAAATGTAGATTCTAAATTGCTTTTTAAACTCAGAAAATATTTTAATTGAATTTTCAAAGTATTGATATTTTATCAATTAGATCATTCTATTAGCCACTCTATCAATTCAGGCGTTAAATGCCATTTAGCATGTGATATGAAGCATGTTTAAAATACGTACCCCAAATTGCAAACATGTTGCATATATAATTTAGATCTAATGTGTTAAAAAATAGCGTCTATTAAATTTTATGAGAGTTATTTTCTTTTTTCTTTTTTAACACATTCGATCTAAGTTATTCATACAATAATTACATATATATATATTGATAATTCGATCCGTATGCTTTAAATGTGGTTCACGTCCTATTTGAATTGAAATTTAATGGCAAAGACAAAGTCAAGAACTTTGTGTAGGGGCTCTAGAAAATTTATAAAATGTTGAAGGAAGTAAAACTAGAAAAACAATATTATAAAAGGAATTAAAATACATAATTGTATTTTGTGAGGGGCTAAAAATAAAATTCCAATTTATCAAAAAGACTAAAAGACTTAAAAGTGAATCGTTAATATTTGGGAGGACAAAAACTAAAAATTTCCCCTTTAACCATAGAGGGCAAAGTCCTTGTCTTCCCTTCACTAATGACTAGGCCAGTGAAATTACATAATTAATGCGATATTGGTTTAAGGATTTACCCATGGCATGGGCAAGAAAACTAATATATACCAACCAGTCACCAATTGAAGTATTGATTTAGAGAAAAATATTAAATTAGTTGATTGGAGAATTGGTACGGATCGATTGAACTATTTTTTAAAATTTTTAATAATTATTTTAATTTAATTAATTAAACCAGTTAGATCGATAAATTAATAGCACGATGAATTCAATTATCTGTCGAATTCTTGACATGATTAAAGCCTAAAGACGTGAACAACATGTTCCGTTGACCAAGGGATCGTTTTGATTCACATGAAAACTTTCCAAAATTAAGTGTAATAATGGATTAGAAATTAGCAAAACTTCCAAATATTGGTTAAACAAAAGGGCAAAAGCAAATTATAAAGGCATTGTTAGATTTGTATAAATAATAATAAATCCCATTAGAATCAACTATTAAGCAATAATTCAATTTTGCTTTCAAATTGATAATTAAATTAAATGAAATAATGGCCAAAAAATTTGTAGATTAAAGTTCCAATAATCAAAGGCAATTTGTCAAAATTTGTAAATTTATTGTGAAATTAAATCTTTATTAATAATATTCTCAAAATAAAATATTTATTAATAATGAATGTGATATGAAATTAATTTGAAACGAAAATACGAATAAACACGATGTGGAATAGGATAAAGTAGATCGACAATCACTCAATTTTGATTGAAATAATAAAATTGTCACTAAATTTGAAAAGTTAGAACTCAATATCACTAAACTCTAGAAAAATAAAAAAACCAGTTACTAATATTATCGAAAAGTAACAAATCAATCACCCACTAACATTTACTATTATAGGCCTAACGGAATAGGTAACATGGCCTAATAAAATTGAGACCCTTCGGCTCCTCATGTCTAACGTTGCAATTTAACTAGTCACTTTACCTTTTCCGTTAAGTTTATAATAGAAAATGTTAGTGAATTATTGATTTGTCACTTTTCAATAACGTTACTAGCTGATTTATTATTTTTTAAAAAATTTAATAATTATTTTATTATTTTATCCAAAGTTAAGTAATTACTAATATACTTTTACCATGTGGAATACAATATAATAGCATAAATATATAAACAGCTCAAAATTAACATAAAATATGATTTAACATGGTAAGAGAAATATATATTGTATTCTCTGTCATTAAAGTTGATAGAAATATTCAATAAAAAAAATTGATAGAAATATTCAATAAAAAAGTTGGCAAAAGTTAGAAGTTTTATAATTTTAACTGTTTAGGTTAGAATCTATTATACGTAAATGTTATTTTAGGTTTAAGTTTTATCACGTGTTTATATTGTCCAAATTTATTTGTAATATATATATATATATATATGGTATTTGTAAAGTCCTTAACAAAGTTAATATAAACTAGAATCTAGTATAATCACGATGCATGGGAAAAATTATATGACAAATATTTTTATAAAATGTTAATATAAAAAAAGATAAAATATACTCCAAATATTTGTACTCTTCTACGTTTAAAATTTAGTCTCTTACTTTTATTTCAAGTAATTTGGGTTCTAATACATTTAATCATACAAGTATTAAACCAAATAACTAAGAAAACTCGCAAATTTTGCATAACGTGAGACTTGTACTTCATACCTCAAATATCTCGGGGCATCAGCCTTGTCGTTGGCACTAAGTCAAGTACAGATATTATTGTGTATATATTTTTCTATATATATTTTGTATAAAAATATATAAATAGGACAAAACTATCCTCACAATAATATTTAATACTTTGTAAAAAATAGTTTTTGGTGATTTTGCAATTGAATTGGAATCCGATTGATAGATAAACGTCCTCACGGAAATATTTATTACTTTTTAAAATAAATGAGTTTTTGGTGATTTCACAATCGAGTTAATGCCCGGTTTATGGGTGACATCAACTCAATCAAATACTTAAATAACAATATAGATAGCTACAGATAGGTTAAAATGTCATAAGTCCATGTACTAATTGTAAAATTAGAATTTAGTCCATATACTTTTATTCCTATGAATTTAGTCCCACTACTCTTTAAATTTCAAAATTTAGTTCTAACTTTTAATGTTGTTAAAATATTTTGATAAATTCAGGTTCATTACAATGTCATCTTTTAGTTACTGTCGAAACTATTTTTTGAAAACGGGAAATTGACTTTGAAAATGAAAAGTTGGGAGTCGCCACCAATCGTTTTTAATAGGGTGTGATTGGTTCACCTCAAAACACGGTCGTTTTTAATAAATAAATAATTTTTTCAAAACGGCGATTTTGGTCTGCGAAAATAAAAAATTGGTTCGGGAGCCAGTTACGTACGAGGAAGGATTAGCACCCTCGACACGCCCAAAATTGATACTTGATTGATTATTTAGTGTCTCAATGTCGAAAATTAAAGATTTGGACAGAGTTCAAAACGCGATCCTTCTTTTATTGGCTTTTAAAACATTTAGGTAAGTCAAATGTGTATTAAAGACCATCTCACCTTGAGGTAAAACATTACATCCAGTACGTTAGGGCACAATATTTTTGACCCTCAGATGTGATCTTGCCTTTAAAACGCGCGTTTTTAGCTTTAAGAGGGTATTCGAACATTCAAAGCAGACCAAGAAAGCGAAACCTAGTACGTTAGGGCACGATCCTTTGAATTCTTTAAATATCGAACGTTGCCTATTTTTTGAAAAATTTTGAGAGTGAACCGATAAAAGGATATTTTGATATTCAAAACAAACAAAGAAGGCAAAAAAAAAATTTAGTATATAAAAAAAATCAATGAAAAAACTATGGTATATAAAAATAATAAAATAATAAAGTAGGTTTATTAAAAATTATAAAAAAAACTTTAACGAAGAATATATACATATAAAAATTATAAATAATGGTAGTAAAATAATAGTAGTAAACGGTAGGAAAAAAATAAATAAAATATGATGAATAAAATATAATAAGTATAATAAACTATATTTAAAATTATTATAAAATATATATACAAAAAGAAATAACACAGGAAAAAAATGATTATTAGCAAAAGAAAAAAATGATACGCCAAATAATGTAATACATATAATGACAAGTTATACATAAAATAATTAGTTTTACTTAAAAAATGTATACAAAGCATATAACAAATATAAAAATAAATAAATAATATAATAATGTGAAACATAACTCAAATTGACTAAATTAAATGGAAGAAAAAATAACGAAAATGATATAATAAGTATAATAAATAATAGTGTAAAAAAATAATACAATAAATAATAGGAAAATAACCTAAAATAGTTAAATAAAATAGCAATAGATTAATAATAATAGTACCAAAAGAATTTAATTTTGTGCTAAAAGTGTTTAAAATAAGCAAAATAGGGCTTAATTGAGATCAAAACGGAAGTTCTAGGATAAAGCACAAATAAAAGGGGAAAGGCGGACCTCATTGAAGGGTGCGTGGAACAAGGGGGTTTAAAAATGTAATTTACCCAAATTTCTGAACCTAGAATTTAATATGGACCAAATTAAAAGTTGCACAAAATTGCTGGGTGAAATTCAAAAACAAAAGTGAAGCAGATTTGGGCAGCAAGAAAATGTACAGGGACCTGATGCACAAATTGACCCCTTAAGGGCAAAACACGTGGGCCCGCCACTTTAAAAGCTATTGAATGGTTCTGCAGGACCCATTTTATTTCTTATTCCCATTGTTTTTCAAACAAAAAGAAGCAGAATGCTTCTTCTTCCCTGCTCCCTTTCCATTTTTCTTTGCTAGGAATTCAACCTAGCTTGCGCCACCCTGGAGGATCATCGGTGCCACGCACCTCCACCCCACCGCCGGTTCACGGATCAAGACCAGGTAAGCCCTCCTTTCTCTTTTAAAACTTTGTTTGATTATTTTCAAAAATAAGGAAAAAAAAAGAAAGGAAAAAAAATGTAGATGCACAACAAAGGCTAAAAACCTTGAAAAAAAAACTATAATTACCTTTGATTCTATTGGATGGTATTAAAAGTTTACTCAGAAATCTGGTATATTTCTCTGTATTTCTCTTGATTCCCCCGAAAAAAAACTCTCCTTTATACCGTATTTTCAATGGCTTTTTGTAGCCTAGAAATAAAACAAGTCTCCTCCTGTTACTATGCTTCTTGTTGTTTTCTGTTGAAGATATAGCTGCGAAAATCTCGGAATCGAGAGGCGTGGCGGAGTGGGACGCTGGTGAGAGGCGTGCGGCGCGAGGACTCATGCAACAATTTTGAGTCTCTGTTCGTTTGGGCCTTGTTTGGGTCTATTTTTGTGCCTATTTTCCTTGTATTGGATCATGGCATGAAATTGGTTTACATTGCTACCAAATGAGTTTTTTTTTATTATTTCAAAATGTCACACCGACCAACTTAACAAAAAAAGAAATAGTAGTGTTAACAATTGAATTTAAATTTTTTAAAATGTAAAAAGTAGATCTATTAAATTTCTGCAAATAAAAGTATATGGATTAAATTCTAAATTTATGAAAAGTATAAAGACTTATTGGATATTTTTAAACTTATAGATGTAAGTGTTAAAATAAAAATATGATATGACATATTGAGAGAAAGCCTATCTGAAATTGATTCACTCACATGCATCCAAATATATGAAGCAAATTGAGAAAATGATAACAAATAAGAAAAAGAAAATGTATTTCCTTCCCCCAAATGCTTCAAAGCTCCATTGAAATTTGAAAGGACTATGTCTTCATTTGTTTTTAATGGTTGAAATAAAAACTACTAAATATGGAAGCAAAGCTCGTGGTTGGTCCTAAAAGTTCGAGGAGGGGTTGACTAAAACTCTATAAAAATTTCAGGGATTTAATAGAATTTAAAAAAAAATTTGACCCAAAAATTTCAAAATTAGATTAGTGATTGAATCGATTAGGTCACAAATTAGATTAAACAAATTATTAAAAATTAATAAAAAATAAAAAATTCAGTTCAACTGTTTTTTGTCTGGTTCAAGCGATCCGTACTGATTCTTGGATCAACCAGTCCTATACCTTTCTCTAGACTAGTACCTTGACTGGTTATTGGTCCAATTGACCACTGGTCTGGTTCAAACAACTATGGTTATGACTGATTAAAACTTTCAAAATTTTTAAAAACTTAATGAGAATTTTCAAAAAATTTAAAGGAGTCTAATCAAAATTTTAAATTTTTTGAAAGGTTTGATGAAAATTTTCAAAAATTTATATTAGCATTTCTTGTTTGAGATACATACTTTCAAGTATATGTGTTCATGGGCCGAGTAACTTGGTCCGCTTTAAACTAAGCTTGGATTTATATTTTTCAACTTTAGGCCGACTTATTTAATTGTTTTTAGATAATAAATATAAAAAAAAATTATTAATGTTTATACATTTTATGATTAAATTTAAATAAAAACAAATTTTATTTTCTTAAAAAAAAACATGCATTTCAAGAACTTTTTTCTATGGCAAATCTAACACCATACAAGCTTGGACCAATATTATAGTGGAACAATAACTCGGTCATCTAATTAATAAGTGTTAAGTGCAGTAGTTAAGTTCGAATATTGAAAATAATATTGTTGGAAGAACAATCGTAGACTTAAAAAAATTTAATCTTTTGAACAAGTATAAAAAATAATTTAATTCTAAAATAAAATAATGATCTAAGAAAAGAGTTAAGGGATAACATTGTAGGTAAACAATGAAGAATGCTAGAAGATTAGGAAATGTCATTAACCAATAGGTAAACAATGAAGAATGCTAGAAGATTAGGAAATGTCATTAACCAATCACTAATTGTGCAAGTAAAAGGCATTAATAGAGATAAACATTGTAGCTAAATAAGTAGGTGGATCTGGGAAAAAAAGGTTAAATTATGGTTTTGGTCCTTCTATAATATTCAAATTTAAAATTTAATTTATATACTTTAATTTGGGATTATTATATTTTCTATTTTTATAATAACACCATATTAACTATTTTTGTTATAATGCTTATATGATTTTCTTTCCCTCGAAAACACATCCTTTAAAGTAGTCAGGCTAAAATGGATTCTTTTTATAGCCTGGGAAGTGGTATTAAAAAAAATGCATACAAAAATTTTAATAAGAAATAATTAAATTACTTCAGAAGAAAAGTTTAAAGATTATTAATACAATTTGACCGAACATTTTTAAATCAAACCATGATATTGACATACCATATTTATATAATAATTTTTAAATCATAAACAACATCAAAGAATAAATTGAAAGCAATTCAACAGATTTTATTTTAAAAAATAAATTTAATAAAATAAAATAAATTTTGTGTGCCAAATGTATACTTAAAAAAATAGATTATGACATATTCATGATGTAAGTGAAAATTTTATGTAACAAAATTTTAAAAAATTGATATAAAATTAAATGTTACTTTATTTGAAATGATACTAATCATGATATCTTAAATTCAAATATTATGTTTATGTATTTTTCTAAATTTATCAAAATATAAAAAGATATAAATACCCTCAAAATAATATTTGTTGCTTTATAAAATGAACGTGCTTTATAGTATTTGTTTGGCATTGTGGCGAAGGGCTATTCACCCTATAGAACTCAATTAAATTCGAGCCTTTCGGAGCAAGTGGTTGGTTTTTATTTGTATAACTCTCTTTGGATGTAATGTATGTGTGTCATTATCGTATTTGTGTAAGTACTAACCTTCCACTTGTACAATACAAATAAATAATAGAATGAATGTGCTTTTGGTAATTTCACAATTGAATTTGGACTCGATTAAAAGATGACACCAATTCAATTGAGCATATAATTTTTTAATACAAGGAGAGGGTTTCACTTACATCGGTACAAAATATAATATATTGATATTTATTGAACAATTATTTTTTTTACATAAAACAATTAATTAATAATTTTAAATTTATATAAAAATTAACATACATGATCTGTATAAATACAATATAAAATATGACAGTTAAATCATTATAAAAATTAATCATACAAAAACATACACAATAACCCGATATATATTTTCCCTCTGTGTTTATAACTTATTCAACTTATATTTCTTATTTAACAAAATATTAAGTATCTAATTAGGTGGGCTTGTAATGATGATATGTATTACTTTAATTCAACTAACATTTATTTATTTCTTATACAAACTCAACATTTATTTAAACAACCTAAACTGTTTTTTTATTATTCCTTTTTACGTTTTTAGGTTAAAATGTGCATAAGTGTTTATATATATTTTTTATAAATTTAAAATTTAATCTATGTATATTTAGTTTTAAAAATTTCATATATTTATTTTTCAAAATTTAAAATTCAAATGCTAAAAATTTAAAAAGTAAAAAATTAAATTCTTAGAATAAAAAATATAGAGATTAAATTATAAATTTATAAAAAACTACATACATTTATGATAATTTTAAAATTTTTTATACTTCATAAAATATAAAAAAAATAGAACTTAGGTTATTTATTTATTTTCTTTTATAAAACAGCCTAAGCTCTATCCCAAAATTTCCAAAGAATTAATAGTTTTCATTAGTGACCATCATTTTGATCTTAGCAGAGATCTAGCTTGTCACCTTTTAATTATTTAAACGCCGTATATCGCCGACGCCGTCCGATAAAATCTCTCACCGCCGGTGTATGGAAAATCCGTGGGTACATCTCTAGGGCACGGTTTTATTACAGATTCATCACTCATGGCTTCGTGGCTTAAAGTCGCTGAAGGTGTGGCTCCTCTAAACCTACATTTTTTTTTGTTTAACTTTTTAGACATTAAAATTTTTAATTGAGTTTTGAAGGTCTGATCTAAAGCTTTAAGTCATTAAATCATGATTGATTGAGAACTGAACCTGAGATTTCAATGGATTAGGTCGTTTAGTTTAATTCTTTTCACCTATTTTACTTCCGAAGTTGCTTAGTTGTGTATAAACTGAAGAGCTAAGAGATTTTAGGTTTTTTTCCTCTTAAAATTATGAGATCTATTATGAATTTGGCAATTGATACAGTTCCAAGTAAATTATGAATCGATGTTATGCTTTCTCTAGAAATGCGACAAGGGACATTGGCAGCTTTGTTCATTCAAGGAAATTTAGAATATCTAGTTGCCTGTCCAGAAGGGAACTCGCTTTCGTTTGATTTTCATTTTGGAGATTGGAATTCTAGTTTTTGTTTAATTTCTGGTTATTTTCAGTAATGATAATGCCATTGCCCGGCATCTATATATAGTAAGAAAAAGTAAATTGATGACGTTTGGTTTTTATAAGCGGACATTTTTCGGAAACAAGGATTGCTGTCAGAAATTGACACTATGGTATTAGTGTTGAAATTATTATTGTTAATTTGTTATTGTTTCACTTTTGGTTGTTATTAATGCGGTTCATTTTCCATTTTATTATGATGACCATCATATAGAGTTGAGGAAAATTGATTAGAAATTTTGATCAGATGTTTAGTATTAAGTAAGAAGTAGAGCTGTATGTAATAGATAGCTTTTAGATATTGTGAATGTTAGGGTACCATATTAGGGTAGACTTTGATGCTCTTTGTTTAGTTTTTAAAATTTTCATAGAAAATTTTGCATCCATGTTTGAGAATTTCATTTTACTTGGGAGTTTCAAATTCTTTTTTTTTTCCATAGAAAATAAATAATTTGAACTAAAATTACTGGTTTTTGTTCGACTCTTGGGGCGTCCTCTAGATAGTTGGTATAAGAAGGTCCATGCGTGATGCATTTTTTGATTGGTTGTGGTTCATGTATTTTCTCCCCTGCAAGTTAATTTTTCAGATAGTGCTGCACTGTTCCCCCCCCCCCCCCCCGCCCCGGCCCCCTCTTATCCTTTCTTTTATTTAAGTGTTCCTGTAAACAGTCTACATAAAGGCATGCAAGGGGTAACATTGATGTAGTCTGAACCTTAGCACTTTTGGAAAATCTCTGGACTTATCTTGTGCTTTTGTTCGTTATTGTTGCTCTAAACCATCCATCAGTAAAAATAGCATTTTTATTTCCTTTTATTGATTTGGTAGTAATCAAAGGTTAATGTTTGTTTTGGACCAGATTTATTTGAAGTTGTAGATCGAAGAGCAAAGCTAGTTGCTAATGAACTGTCGGAGGAGCCATCTGATTCTCAAACACAAGGTAAGGATTTCAAAATATTGGGGTTATTTTCATGCAGAAATCAATGTTAAAAATGTGGTTTCGTGTCTTCTGTACTTAAAAAGTTCCTATTCATGGTTATATCTAGAGAGTGTTAGTCCAATTTAGGGGCTAAGTTTTTGAAAGCTTGTATTTATTATGGGATTATGTCCTTGTAGCCATTCAAATGGACTTCTCATACGGGGACTATGTGCTTAGTTAGATAAAATCAATATATAGATATTCCTTTTGATCCATCCCTATATGAAACTCAGTCTAGCAATCCTTACTAGCCATTTATTAACAAATTTTGCACCAATATATTTATTTTCTCCAAAATTGCATTTGGGCTTCTTATAACAATAATATGCAAGACCTTTAATGCTTCTTTTTAGATTAGAGTGCAACTTTTCTTAGAAAACTTGATCCATGAGAAATCAAACTTGAATTTTCTTTCCTGAGATGAGAAAGCTAGATGTGTCAAGCTTGATAGTAATCATGTTTGACTTCTGAGGTGAAAAATAAAATCTTAATTTGAGTTATTATTCTATATTTAGAGGTCTATTGTAATAATGCCAGTATCTGCTTTTCATTTTCTGAATTACAATTTCTGCTGCTCCTATCTCCCTCTCTCATTATGTGTCTCTTTTTCTCACCCTATCTAACTCTCACATACATACACTAACAGTCCATACACACACATGTGTGCGTATATCTTTCCCCCATTTAATTGTAAAGTTTCTAATGTGCAAGGTTCTTCAGCAGAAAAAACAAAGCCAAGGGCGAAGGTATTACAAAATATGCAACCTTGAATTATCTTTAAGTGTACATTTTCAAGTAAATATGTTCATAAAGACGATTTTAATTGGATGGTTTTTCTTGTTTTCAGGCACAAAAAAGACTTTCTACGAAAAAATCTCCCAAACCTAGTGATACTATAAACAAGCAAACTAGTTCAGAAGTACTAAAATCTGATGTAACACCTGATAAAGATAAGGCTACTTTTTCTTCCGACAATGAGAGAAGCTCTAGTGCTAATTCTATGGTCCAGACAAGTAGTGAGCTATATAACAACAGTGAGAAAGAAAACCCTACAATTCCTTCATCTGAGCTATTGGATACTGATTTGGTTAAACACAGTGTTGATCAGGAAGAAGTCTCTGTAAGTGTCAGCAATGCAGAAGCTTCATTGTCAACTTCAAATGGGGAGCTTGTCAATGAGAATGCTTCCGATGTGCATGTTGAGCACCCTCCTCCATCATTTGCTACCAAAGATATTGAGGTTGTTAGTGAAGATCATTTAACTGATGGTGGCCAAAATTCTGATTCCCAAACTTCAGATGTCCCTTCGAAGACTGACCAAGAGAGGCCACAACACCCTCAAAAAGAGAGTTCACAACATGTAATTGCTGATTCTCATGATAACTTCGAAGCTAAGTTGAAAGAAGTTGATGTTAAAGTCGAAACTCCTGTGAATCAAAAGAAATCACAGGAGCAAAATGCTGGTACTCCACAAACGGTAGTCCAGGACCAACTTGATGAGGTGACAAATACACTCAAATCTGAAATTATAGCTGAATCTTCTCATGTTGCGTCCATTTTAAGGCCTTTCTTACTAGTGCTTTGGTTTTCGTCCAGGCTCAAGGACTGCTTAAAACCACCAATTCTACTGGTCAATCAAAAGAGGCAAGACTAGCTCGGGTAAGCTCTCTGAATTTATTGGTTTTCCTTTTTGTGATGAATATTGAGACTATTATTCTAGGACTACCTTTAGAAATTAAAGAGTTCAGTATCTGACCATAACGGATAAGTGAGTGAGATGGTAAATGATGGAGTGTTAACATAATTTCATTATGAATCAGAATAAGCAAAGAAGCTGCACCAATGAATTATCACATCTATTCCCTTTTCTTGAAATCTGTTAATGGATTCTATAAGCATCTAATTTGTTATTAACATTCCTTTTAGTGCATCACATTTGTGGCCATCCATCGAGAAACTTGAGAGTATTTCTGTTAAATTGCATGGATGAATGTTCTTGTTTAAAATTTTTCCCATGAAAGAGTAGCCTTTAAAAGGAACTGGCCTGACTTGCAAACAAGTGGGAATGTCCTTCTATAAGCTTCTTTTTTTATTCTCTCTTTATTTTCTGATTTTGTATTTTTGGCATTTATAAACTAATTGTTCTACACTGATTTCCAGGTTTGTGCTGGACTTTCATCCCGTCTCCAAGAATACAAATCCGAGAATGCACAGCTTGAGGAGCTTCTAATTGCTGAGGTAATTCATTCTATCCTTTTTCTCTTTTTGGGTATATTTTGAAGTTATGGTCATTTTTGCTTGTGGATGCAACTTAAGGAGTAGTATTTTAACACTAAATTGCTTCCTTGACAGAGGGAGCTGAGTAAATCTTATGAGGCTCGTATAAAACAACTGCAGCAAGATTTATCTGTATCTAAGAGTGAAGTAACAAGGGTAGAGTCAAATATGCTCGATGCTTTGGCAGCAAAGAACTCTAAGATAGAGGCACTTGTCAATTCTATGGATGCACTAAAGAAACAAGCTGCTTTATCTGAAGGAAACCTGGCTTCACTTCAGGTTTGACTCTAATATTCAGTTATTGTTCGGTATAAAATCTCCTGCTTCCCAAGCTGTTATAAAATTTGGTCTCTAGTTTCATCTAACTTAATAAGTTTTAACTTAAGCAACAGTTCCTATCACCACGGAATCTGTATATCTGACTATTAATAGCTTTGTAAGCTAAATAAAAAGATATAGATCCTTTTGATTCTGTTAGTTACACTTTTGTCATGATAGAGAAACCTAAAGAGCTTATTTACTGTCCCTTATAAGAAGAGTTCCTTTTAACCTTCTAAGCAAATTATAGTATGCAGGTCTGCTTTTGTATCCCTCTCCTACTTTTTTTTTTTGTTTCTTTATTGTTTCCTCTACGTTTTCACTTTTTCTTTTTCTTCTATGGTCCATCATTTTATACTCTTGGCTTGCACGTTTTGACCATCTGATGTTTGTTTATACTTCTGATTGTATACCATCAGGCAAACATGGAGTCAATTATGAGAAACAGGGAATTAACAGAGACGAGGATGATGCAGGTAGACTAATTGGTTCTTTCTTCCTTGCATTCGCACATTTATTCACACACACACACACACACTCTTTTTTGTTTCATTATAAGCAGGTAATCTATTAGTATGCTTCTTTTCTAGGCCCTACGCGAGGAGCTAGCTTCTGCAGAGAGGAGAGCAGAAGAAGAACGTGCAGCACATAATGCTACCAAAATGGTTCAATCTTGGGACATTGTTGTATTTACCTTTTTGTTGTTATCTTGCTTGCACTCTAATAATTTCTGTTTTTGGGAATAGGCTGCCATGGAAAGGGAAGTAGAATTGGAACATCGAGCTGTTGAGTCATCCACAGTTCTTGCTAGGATCCAGGTAATATGATAATTCTTTATTTCTGGTTCCATTGCAAATCTGCTTCTAATTGATTTATAGTATTCTAGTTTTACTTGCTAATTTTGCAGCTTAATATTGCATAAACAATAACTTTTTAGGCTGAATGTAATATTAGCCTTTTAAACCTAGTCTCATGCTTTTTTAGTGTATATCAGTTGTTTCAAGCAAATACCTTGATGTGGTAAAAGATTAGCATTAATGTCTGTTTGGTGAAGTTATGTCAACATTTAAGAATTTTAATATGTTATCCTCGAAAATATCATTTACGAATTTGTCGACATATATACTAATAAAACCCGGACAATCTAATTTTCCATGTCTCTTTCTCCAAGGAAACTGTGTAAATAAAAACTTAATGGATCTGCATGAGTACCAATTGCTAAAATGGACAAAAAGAAAAAGCAATCCAGATGAATTTGGTAATCAGGATAGCGTAGTCTCAAGGGCACTTTGACTTCTCAATTTCTGTGGCATTTTTGCTAATCTACTAGTTTTATGCAATCTGCCATCTTAAAGCTATAGAAACTTATTAGATATCCTTCATAGTTCCTAAACTTGTTTAGAATTGCCGTATTTATGAGTTTTCTGCATCTAGTTTCACCATTAGGGTGCTATATCTTAGTTTTATTTAATATCCATCAAATTTTCTTTTAAATTAAGAAAACTCAGTCTTGTCTTCTAGTGGTATGTCATCTGCAATTTTATTATTATTTTTTTTGGGTAAATGTGGCACCTCTTCCTTGTTCAGATGCAAAGGTGTAGTACATTGATTATTTGGCCTCTATATATATTCCAACAAGCATGGTAAATTTCTGCTCGTCTCTTTGTTCAGAGGGTTGCTGATGAGAGGGCAACAAAAGCTGCAGAGTTTGAGCAGAAGGTGGCACTTCTTGAGGTAAAACAAAATGATAACAGTGCTTTTTTAATGAAAGCTTGTCCTTCTGGCTCGGCTAAATTTGAAGTGAAAAAGCTCTTGAAATTAACCTGATATGTCAGGTTGAATGCACATCTTTAAATCAAGAATTGCAAGACATGGAAGCTCGTTTTCGTCGTGGACAAAAGAAGTCCCCGGAAGAAGCAAATCAAATGGTTCAGGTAAATATGATGAGGATGTAACTTTCTGAACTCTGTCTTGCAAATTACATTTTTTGGTCTATTTCCATCTAGCCAGTCTAGAAAATGAAATATATCTTACCTATTTGATTTCAGTACCTCAAGTAATCTACTGGAATGTAGGTTTCTATATCATTAAGAACATTCTGAAGTTCAACAGTTCAAAATGCAATTAATATCTAGTTATAGGCACAATCTGTGGCCATTAGCTGTTCCACCAACTGTAATTAATGTAAGAGGGAATGGCTTAAAGATGGTGATGTTAGATGCAGGCATGGCAGGAGGAAGTGGAGCGTGCACGCCAAGGTCAAAGAGATGCTGAGAGCAAGCTCTCTTCATTAGAGGCAAGTATTATCATTGTACATTTAGATCAAGATTATTCTGTTTTCTTTTGCTGGCTGATTTGTGGATTTATTTTCTCTGACCTATTTTTCTGGGTGCAGGCTGAAGTGCAGAAAATGAGGGTTGAAATGGCTGCCATGAAGAGGGACGCTGAGCATTATTCACGCCAGGTAACTGTTAAGATTGATTCACCTTTTAATCAGAAGTGTGGTTGTCAATTGTGTTGATGATGTATAAACTGAAAGCACTTATTATAGTGACTGTTGAACTTAGTGAAGCCTTAAATTTCATTGCTTATTTGATTTATTTAGTTGTATATCAAGTTACATGGTTCTGTTCTCTTGTCTGCTTGGGGTTCAACCAGCACCTCAAATTTGTCAGATATTATGGTGTGTGCCAATTTAGTACATAACAATCTATCGATGCTGTATTCGTAACTTGATTTTTCCCCTCTTCCCTTAAAGTTGTCATTTACTCTTGTACATGAAATATACTTCACTCCTCGGGGTGAAGCTTCCCAGAAGTTTTAACTGTACAAATGTGTATGCTGCTTGCTGAAGTCATGGCACTAACTGTTCTTGATACTCATTTCTTAAATTTTCCATCTCATCCGAAACTGTGATGAAATTTGGTTCAGTTGCTTTCCATATGCAAGTTTATAAAGTATATTTCTTCATGGTACATTCAGTTTTATGTTTTCTATCCACTGAAGCATTAACTCATTTATGTTGTTGCCTTCTATCAGGAGCATATGGAACTAGAGAAACGCTACCGTGAACTAACTGACCTACTGGTAATCGAATACAAGATTTGCTTTTTCTGTTGTTCTTCTAACATCTATTTCTTTGTTCTGACTTCTTGTGGCTATGCCATTCTGCAGTACTACAAGCAAACACAGTTAGAAACCATGGCTAGTGAAAAAGCTGCAGCTGAGTTCCAACTGGAGAAGGAAATAAAGCGTCTTCAAGAAGCTCAGGTTTGTCAAATCCATGCTGCAAGACCGATTATCTATATCTTGTTATAACTAATGGTGTTCAATATCCTTTATAACCAACAGGTTGAAGTAGAGAGAAGTAGAGTTCCTCGTCGCGCGTCATCTTCCTGGGAGGAAGACACAGAAATCAAATCTCTCGAGTATGTTATGCATTTTCATTTTATTAGATTGCAGTCCTAACACACTCTGCAAGTTTTAGCATTCCGTTGTGAATGTTAAGATATGCTGTCTTTATTAGCTCGTAAGAAATTATGTTGCCTTATCTTTGAGGTCTAATTTTCTTTCAGGAAATGTGATTTGAAAGATGCAGTTGTATTTGATATTTTTCCAATTTCCTTATCTAGTTTACAATTGCAGGCCTCTTCCTGTGCATCACCGTCATGTGGCTGCTGCAAGCGTACAGGTATTTCCATATTTATATCCCGGAACTAACTTACCTTCCCTTTTGTTTACTCTGAGTTTCTGACTTGTCTTTCGACCTGCATCATGCAGTTTCAGAAGGCTGTAAAATTACTGGATTCAGGGGCTGTAAGGGCCACTAGATTTCTTTGGCGGTATCCTACAGCTCGAATAATGTTGCTGTGCTATCTTGTAAGAACAAATTCACCTCAACTTTTTCGAAATACCTTATGTAAGGTCTGGTTATTAGGTTTACTTCTACAATAACCGTGTGAAAAAAAAATTTTAATGCAGGTTTTCGTACATCTCTTCCTGATGTACTTGTTGCATCGCCTTCAGGTATGGCTGTCTGATCATTTGCATAAATTACCAATTGACCAGCAAAATGACTGAAATTTTTTATTTCCCATGCATCACTTATCATCGTATTATATGTGTAGGAACAAGCGGATGATTTAGCTGCTAGGGAACTCGCAAAATCTTTGGGTCTTACCAATGCCAACTTACCTTAACCATGCAAAACGCCCAAGGTCAGAAGTTAGTACCGACAGAATTCTCGAAAATGTCTGATCTAATATGTGCATGATTCTATATCCCATTTCCTTTTGCAGGCGTAGATGGAATTATCCAAGAACACTACGAAAAAAAAAAAAGTTATGAAATTGTCAAAGTTACATGTACACCGGAATTATCTGTCGTAGCCATTTTCTGATATATGCAAATATTGTAGGAAAAATGTTTGAAACATTGGTAGCAAATACTGCATATTTGAACTGCAATGCAGTTAATGAATGAAGTTTCAGATGCATCAAACGGTGGCAGCTAACCGTCAAAGTCAGGATATAACCATTTTTTGCTTGAAAAGTGAACTCCGATTCCGAAACGAGAAGGCACCATGTAGATCCAAAAGTCGATTGTGATACATTTTTTTTCTATACAGGTGAGTGCAAAAAGGACTCTGTGTAACTTTATCTTAAAATGAATGTTACTGAAGAAATGTTATGTAAGTAATATACATTAATGTTGTTTATTTGTTTTCCTGTTCATACATCAAAAAATATTGAACATCTTCTAATTATCTCATTAATATTGTTATGCAAGAGTATATACATTTTTAAAACGTATGTTTTCAGTTGATATTTAACCTGTATTTGATTTCTGGATAACTCCTTCTAACCCCCTACCATTATTATTAGAAAATTTGACTTTATTGAAAAGCATATTTCATATTTGTAAAGTCAAAATATGGAATGATGCGATATGAAAAGGATAACATTAGAAAAAGTGAATATGCAACCTATTAAAGTAAATATATATATTTTAGTATTTGAACTTGATTTGATGGTCCAAATTGATATTTATAGGTTCTTTTTTTTTTTTGTAGTTACATATCTAAAATTAATTTTTGGTCCAAATTAATATTTAGTTATTTGAATTAAAAAGTCAAGTTTAGATGTTTAATTGGACAAAAAAATATTAATTTAAAACTTCAAGTATCAAAATGTATAAAAAGTTATATAATATAAATTATTAATGTGTTAGTATACATATTTATTTTCTAAAGCACAAACAGTAAAAGATTTAAATTATAGTCCTAAACATATTTTTGAATCAATTCTCCATTAAATATTAATTATAATAAATATAAGATAAATTATACTTAATGTCAATTTTACAAATCATTAAACTAAATTCTTTATTCTTTTCTTTCATATAATCATACAATTTCTTACATTTTCGCTTGCATATATCATATTATTTTTCATTTATGTATCATATGTTACTTAGTATCCAACCTGTATACCATATTTCAAATAACATAAACATGAACATATCTAAATAGAACTCCAATACCCCTTTCACCCATCGTAACTCTCATTTTGCCAACCCTATTCCAACTAAACTCCCGACCCCACATCAGGCCATAACCATATCATATATCATTTCATTTAATTGAAATTAACATTTCTCTGCACTTTCCCAAGCTTTCCCTTGACTCTCATCTTTATCTAAGTTGTTTCCATGATTGAAAATATTTCCAAAGCATTTAAGTTATGAAATTAAGCTACAGTTTTAAAGAAAACTCAGAAAAAAATGTATAGGAGATTTTCCATTCTTTTTCTCTCTTTTTCTTTTTCTTTTTCCCTTTCTTTCTTTCTTTCTTTACCATTTATTTTTGCTGCCCTAAGTTGCTGCCATTCAGCCTTTCAATTGTGTAGAAAATTCTACACTTTTCTTTTTCTTTCAATTTCATCCTTATCAACAAATCACATTTCATGCTTAATTACCATTAATTTTCTCTTCTTTACACCTCATTGCATAGAAATTTTGATCCCATCATTATGTATCAAATAAAAATTTCTTAATAATGGCAAATTTGCATATATGACCCTTTCACAAAATGGAAAAAATTACACTTTAGTCCCTATATTTTTCATTTTATTCAATTTAGTTCATATTTTGATTTTCCAACTTCACATGTCAATATGTCTTCATGTCATATTCATAGGAAAATGTTTCTTAAATTTTTGCCCCTTTTATTAAAATATTAAACTTACACTTTTAGTCCTCTAACTTTCAAAAACTCCCAATTTAATCCTTATCAATTTTCATTATTCATACTCGCTCCCAATGCTTAATTCACCAATGAAATACATATCCATTCTCAAATACCAAATTTTTTTGGTATTACAAATCGAAAGCTCTCATTCCCCTTCTCTTTTATAGTTTAATTTTTTCTTCATGAAATAAATTTGAATGTCACGAATCTACAAACAAAAACCTAAACAGCTTTTTTTCCGATCTCCAACACTGGTTATCAAATCAACTTGGATCTAAGGCATGTTCTTCTACTCGTTGATGGATATTAATCCACTGTACTGATCGTCGAATAATTGCTTGGAACTTGCTAGTCAAACTGTTTTTTTTAAAAATAATTTAGTAGCTCAACGACTTGAGTAAAATTTTTTGAATAGTTCATTGACTTAAATTAAAACTTTGGAATAGTTTAGTGATCATTTTGTAACTTTTTGAAGTTGAGTGACCAAAACGTAAACTTACTAATATTTTAGTGACCTTGAGTGTAATTTACCCTAAATATAAACAAAAGAGTCAAAAATGAAAAATAATGACCATAATTAGTAACGAGTATAATGACTTTTTTTAACTTTCCAACTTTATAAAAAAATTATTTTAACTTTTCGTCTAATTTTTTTTTTATCTTTTTTAGCCTTTGAATGTACGTTCATTTTTTTGTTAAATCATTTCAAAATAGATAGTAAAGTTAAGACTTGTTAACTTTGCTGATGTGACATACACATGGGTTTCCATGTGAATGATGTGTCAGTATTTAATTAATTTTTAAAAATTAAATCTTTTTATAATTTTATACTTTTTAAATAATTTTAGTGATTTATAATTTTTAAAAATAATTTTTTTGAATTTTTAAAATTTTTAAAAATTAATTAAATAATGACGTGTCATCCTCGTGACAATAAACGTGTATATCATGTTAGTAAAATTAAAAAAAAACATTAAATTTTTATCCATTTTTAGGCAATTTAATAAAAAAATTGAAAATTTAAGAAAAAGAACTAAAAATTAAATAAAAAATTTTAATAACTTTTTCATAAAATTAAACAGCGAAACAAATCAAATAATGCATCTATCTCATGGTTAGCGGTCAAGCACGTTTCTTTGTTCAAACTAATTTTGTGGTCAAATATTTGAATAAATGGCAAAGGTCAAGTACTAATATGCGTAAGCTATGTATTATATATTATAGTGATCAATATTCATTGTATATTTATAATTTCAATTCTACTTATATTTCTACAACTTAAAAAAATTATAAGGAGGTCAGAAAATTGTTATAATAAACATCGATAATGGCGACAGAACGATCGCAAAACAATAAGAAAAGAAAAATAAGTACATAGATTTACATGAAAACTCTTTCAGAAAAAAATTACAGGTAAAGAAGGAGAAATTCACTAATGTTAAAAAAACGAATGATGCAAGAGGAATTTCGACTACATCTATTTAAGGGTTGAAAAACTATGTTCTAATCAAAGTCAAATAGAAGAAGAATAGTTCTATACCTCAGCTTTTTATCCCTATATATCTCTTTATTTCATCACTATATTTTAATAAGTGACGAGATTCAGATCAAACAATTTCTAATCTAAATTTAGAAAAGTTGAATTATAATATAACTTGTAAACAAGTCTAATAAGTGTGATATTGGCCGGATTGGAGGGAACAAAAAGTCCAGTCTTTATTAAATATTTTATTTATTTATTTATTCCTTGAAAAGTTTGCCACTTTATATCAGTTATTTTCTTTCTTATTTCTTTTGAAAGACTACTTTTTGTCTTGTATAAGGCACACGTGTTTTAACAGATAATAATAATAATAACACCAATGTTTTTAATTAACATTAAAAATATATATTTTATTAAAATTTACTCAATAATTGAATCATAAATAAAGTGATGAAGTACTTATAAATAAATTTTTATTAGTCTCGAATTCTCTCTCTATAAATTTAGCTTTTTCAATTGTTAAATATTTTATATAAAAAACATCATTATATTAATATTTATTAATTTTATTTAAAAATAATAATCAAGCTTGAGTAGTTTAATTAAGCTCATTTATCAGTTTTCATATTCAAGCTCAGTTTCGAGCTTTGACTAAATTCATACATATTCAAGCTTGAACTCGGCTCAATAATTAAGATTAGGATTAATAATATATATTAAGAGCAATAACATAATTTAATCATGTAAAAAAACTAAAATGTATATTAAAATTGAAAAGCTCGATAAAGCTCACGAGTTGTTCGAGTCAAGTACTACTAAGCTTAAATTGGCTCTACAATTACTGAATTGGTATCGAGTTTTTTGAGTTAAACTCGAGTAGCTTATGAGCATTAGTGTCTCATTTACACCCCTGGATGCAGTATGTTATTTGATATAAAAATATAAAAATAAATCATATAAAAAATGACATATGTATGGTTTTCAACCCTACTTGTTGACTCTATTAATATTCTTTTGTTAAATTTATTGGCGTGACATTTTAAAATAAAAAAAAATACTCACTTAGTAGCCATACATAAAAAGAAATGACGACATAATGAACCTGTATTTAACATAAAAGTTTTAATTGTGTCAATAGTTGGACTTACATTAAAAATAAAGGGACTAAATTCTAATTATACAAAAATTACAGCAACCTGAAGCATATTTTGACTAATTATAAAATATATAAAAACTGATACAACATGTAAATACAAAAATAGTAAAAAGACACCTTCAAAGAAAATAATAAAAAAAGATATAAATTTATATTTTTTATTACAAAATTCACAAACCAAAAAAAAAAAAGTGCACATAGTTCCTTATATCATCGGCCGGCTGGAGATTTCACGGCGACAGAGAGGACAAGAATTGCCGTTCCCATTCAAAAGCCAACCAGTAATACAGTTATGATGATAAACATGACCACACGAAACTCGTCTTGCAGTTTCATCCGGTATTTTCCCGAAACTCTCCATGCAAACCGAACAGTTACCGGCGGCATGATCAACCGACGGCATATCGGAAACCAGACCGGCGACTTCTTCTTGCCCGGCTTGAGGATTTTCCGGTGTCGTTATTGCTTCGTCGAGATCGAATTGTTGAGTGAAGTAATAAGGGATTATTAAAGAATTATTATTGTTGACCAAAACGACGCGAACTTTACTGACCCACTCGCCATGGATTTTTTTTATTTTTTATTTTTTTAAATTTAGAGATGAGTTTTTAGATAAGAAAACGCATTATCTTTATAAATATATATATATAAAGGGACTTGCACTTTTCCATTAAATTAGACCCCACCAATTGGGTAGTAGTTCCCAATTTTTTTAAAATTTTATTTAATAGGTGATTTGATAGTTTAAAATAATAAAATAATGAAAAATGAATTGCCAAAAAATATATAAAAAACCTTTTGAATTAAATATTATTAAATAAAAAAGTGTTTAGGTGTTAAAATAAAGTAAAAATTTATTAATAAAATATTTTTATAATTAAATTAAAAAAATTATATTTATTATTTAATTTAAATTGGACTTAATTTAAAATTAAAGTATCATTTTCCGAACAAAAAATGTGCCTAATTAAAACTCTAAAGATATTTGAGAGCCTAATTTTTTAATTTATATATATTTAGTAATTCAAAATTCAAAAATTATAATATTTAAAGATGATCAAATTGTAAAATAAAGTTTAAGTCCACAACTTACATGTAATATAATATTAATAGCATAAATTAATTTACAGAATTTAAATTATCTCTCGAATAAAAATTTAATCTTCGAAATTTAAAAAATATAAAATTTAAATCCATATTTTAAACAACAATATAACATTTGACTAATTATTATTCAAATTTCTAATTAATAAATAAATCATAATTTTTCATATTATTAAAAGGAAAAAAATTGGTCGCCATCACCTTTTCAATTTGTCACATAATAATTTCTAGATTATAAATTACACGTTGTTCTTCCTTTGACATATCGTCGCCCACCAAATTGGCCTATTTGCTCCATTGTCCACTAGCCATTGGAAATTTTATCCAAAAAGTCAATTTTCATTTTCACTTTCTTTGGAATTTTTTTTTATATATTCATCCAATTAAGATGCATATTATGCCCCCACTAGTGGCGAATTTAAGGCAGCAGGCAGATTTTGATTCTTTTTTTGGTTCGAAATTGTAATTTTTTAAAAAATTAATTATTTAATTTAGATTTTTTTCAATATTAATTTTTTGGGTTTGACTTCCTCTACAACTTATGATTTTATCTCCATTCTTTATAAAAATTTTAAGTTAGTACAGTGTTAAAGTTGTATTTCGGTCTCTCAAAAAAATTATATTTTAATTATTGCCTCCCAAAAAATATTAATACAATGGTAAAATTCTATCTTAATCCCTTCGAAAAATTACAATTTAATTTTATTCTCTTAGATAAATAATTGGGTTTTTCCCAGGGGCGTAGCTAGGGGACTGGCAGGGCCCCGACCCTCCTAAAACGAAAGTATTTCATCTAGACTTTTTAAAATTTTAAAAAATTTAAATTAGCAAAAGATAAAATTACACATTGGCCCCACCTAAAAATGATAAAAATAGATTTTATCTTTTAAAAAATATAAATATATAGACTATTAAAATGGTGAAATTACATTTTTCTTATTGTAAAAATTACAATTTAGTTTTGCCCCCATAAAAAAAATTTCTGGCTCCGCCCCTGATTTTGCCTTTGTCATTTCTTAATCTATCCTCAAGCCCCTAATTAAATATAGTACTCACTTGGGAAGGACATTAAACATCTAACTATACACGACTTGTAACTTTCAAGAATCTACAACAATATCAATACCAATCTAGATGATACTCGTTCTATATATTTAAGGTTTATTTAAATATTAATTAAAGGTAAAAGACTTATTTGAAAATAATTAGAAAATTAAGGGTCTTCAATTTTATATAAACACTTGCATGCAAATAATTTATTATGCTTTTTACAGAAAATTCTCTCAACCCAGAACTTATTTAGATATTGGAAGATGCCCAAAACTAAAATTTAGACATCCACTTCATTTGTTTTGTTCTTTTTGACATGTTTAATTCATATAGTCCAAGCTCCTCTCTTATTGTTCACTAATAAATCATATTTTAAGTATGAACTATAATTACAATAATACATAATTGGAATTAAGTATTACAAAGTAGAATTGAATTAATAATGAAAATGTATCATAAGCTAAATTAAAATAATTTAGAGAAAATTCACATACAACGAAATTTAAGTCAAAATATAAGGTATTAGAGGTGTTCATAGATCGGGATTAGATTTATAATTTTTAACTCCAAACCAACTTGACTCGACCCATTTTACTTTTTAGAAATAATAAAAATATAAAATTTTTTATTGATATTTATATATTTTTTAACAATGAATCATTAATATAAAGTTAGACAAATCATATTTAAATTTATTCATTTTTTAAATTGAGTCTTAACATGATCTAATCGAAACATCACAAAACGAGATTTAAATCCGAGAGATCGAAATCTCAATTGCAAACCCTACTAATCTCATCCACGAGTAGACTAATAAATAATTAAGTGGTGGAAATTAACTCAACAGATAGATTACATTAGATTAGCTTATAACTCCATTTTAAAATGTAGTTAATGATAGGAAATGACATGTTGATCAATTACAAACTAAATAAATTATAGTTTTTTTTCTCGAAAGCATGCAATGCGACTAAATTATTAATAACTTTATATTTAGGTCATTTAATTTTAAAAAGTTACAAAATGGTCATTGAATTATTCGAAAGTTTTTATTTAAGTCTTTGTATTATTAAATTTGTTGTTGTACAGCATTCTTTGTTTGTATCGCTTGCATAAATTGAAAGCTCTCATTCCCAATCTTTTCTATACAATTCAGTTTTTTCTTAAACAACTTTGAATGTTATGATTCTACGAATCAAAATCCAAACAACATTAATCTCTTTTCTTCGACATTGATCGTTAGATCAGCTTGGATTTAAGATATGTTTTTCTACTTGTCGATGGGTACTGATCCAGTGTATAAATCATCAAATCATTGTTTGGAGCTATTTAGTCGGAATTTAAAAGAAGAAATCAACAACCCAATAATTTAGATAAAAACATTTGAATAGTTCAATTACATAAATAGAATCTTTCAAGTAATTCAATTATTATTTCGTATTTTTTAAAGTTGAATGAATAAAATGAAAATCTATTGCTAATTTAAACACTTTAGTGTAATTTACCCTTTTTTTTTCCTTTATTGAGATTAACAAACCGTATTTAGTTATACCTAAACTAAGCATTCCAGATCAAGACGTAATTATAAATATATATATATATATAAAATATAAATCGATACTATGTTTTATACAAAAATAGTAAAACGAAACAAGAATCGAAAATATTTTATATTAATTTCCCCAACAGAAATTAAAAAAGAAAAGGAAAAAAAGACAAACAATCTAGTGAACGTAATGGAGAAGAGAGGCTCATATCATCGACCGGCCGGAGATTTCACGGCGGCAAAGAGGGCAAGAATCGCCGTTTCCATTCAAAAGCCAATTGGTAATACAGTTATGGTGATAAACATGACCGCACGAAACTCGTCTCGCAATTTCCTCGGATTTTCCGAAACTTTCCATACAAACTGAACAGTTACCGGCGGCTTGATCAACCTCCGGCATATCGAAAACCATACCGGCGACTTCTTCTAGCCTGGTTTTGGGATTTTCCGGCATCGTTATGGCTACGTCGAGGTCAAATCGTTGAGCGATATCAGGGATCAAAGGATTTTCCGGCATCGTTATTGCATCGTCGAGGTCGAATTGTTGAGTAGGGTAATAAGGAATTAATACAGAATTATTATTGCCTGAAACGACGACGCGGAACGTTGTTGAACCGGTCGCCATGGAAGATATCACAGAAGAAATATCAATGCTTTTTTAACTGTAGTTTTTGAAAAAGTTCTATTTTTTAGAGATAAGTTTTTCGGACAAGAAAATGCTTTAAGATCTTCTTTGTCTGCGTCCATATATAATAGTCTGATTTTGGTCAAATTCCCTGGAAAGTCCCTGAAATATAAGGACTGTATTAAAATAGATCCTCTGTTAAATGGTTCAATTTAGTCCCTATACTATTAAAAAAAATCAAATAAGTCCAAATTGTTATAGAGTTAATATTTATTGTATAAAAATTATCTTGAAAGTTATTTTTCCAATTGCATTTCAATTCTAAACAAAAAAATTAATTTACAAAATCATAAATACTTCAAATATATTAACTCTGTTAAACAGTAAGTGACATTTTTTTATATGTTAAATATTAATTCTATTCTAATTTGGCCTTATTTGATTCTTTTTAATGGCACAGGGACTAAATTAATCTATTTAATAATAGAGGGACTAATTTGATACAGCCCCTATAATAGAAGGACTTCTAGATACACTCACCATCCGATTTTGCCTTTTGGGGACCATCTTTTGAAATTTTTTATATCAATATTAATATATGATATTGATAAATTATTAGTGGGTTCTCTCTAGATATAAGACTGGCTTAAATTTCTTATGGTTTATATTTAGAAATATTTCGATTATTAATCCGTTGTGCTTTGTAATATTTTTATTATAGTTATAATTACTTGAAAGTGTATAGTTTGTAATTGTATTTCTACTCCTAACCATAATAAAAATTTGATTATGAATTTCCTTTTTATTGGATATAAATTACGCTCGAGATTATAAATGTTTGGGCGGGGACTAATATTCTAGTAAAGCTTTCCTAACAATGATGATTCCAAAATTTAAACTTAGTTCAAATGCCCGATGATGAAGCTCATTGCTATTTCTTCCAATTACATGTTGATTTATTTAATTATGAAATTCATTTTTTTAGTTAATAATTTTATTTTAATTTATTAGAATTTAATCCGTCCAGTTGTTGGTAAACCTTGAACTTGAAGTCTTCATTTGTTTATTTTTATTAATTTATTGCATATTAAATATTGAATTGTCTATTGTTGCTAATTCTTTACATATTCATTTAAGCACTTTAACAACAAGATTTTTTAGAAAATGCGACTTAACTAATTTATTAACTTTTGTAAAGTATGAGAACAATTTTTTATTGAATGGACTAATTTTTAAATATTTGTAAAATAGAGAGATGAAATTTGAAATTAAACATTAAATTCAGATAAAAATTGATTTTAAATAAAAATTTTGACCAAATTAATATAAAATTCATAAATTGTTTGTTCTAAGCCATGATTCATACACGTTGAACCAACAAGACAGTCCGAAAAGTAAATCTATAAAAAGGAATTTGAAAAAACAATGATATTTAAAGAAATTGAGAAAAAAAAAACAACGGGTGCTAATTTTTAGTTGAAAAAAATAAAAAATAAGAAATATATATAATCGGTATTTCTTATAAAAGATAATTATAATTTTTAAAGATAATTAATAAAAATATTTAATACATTAAATAAAAATTATATTCTTTATTTTATTAAATTATTTTTATATTTTTCTAATGGAATTGATATCTTATTAATTAACTATAATAACACAGTAAAATATTCAAAAAAATGTACAAGTTGAGATTAAATATTATTAAAAAAATATTACTTTATTATAAAATAGAATAATGGCAGGGATCAAAACAATTTTTATATTTAAAATGTTTTTTGACAATGAAATACTAATAAATAGATTGAGTTGGATGAATAAATAAATTATTTATTGGTTAACAATATAAATATGTACAGGTCGAAATCATGACTTTTATTTCAAATAGAATGTTGAAGCCACCTCAACTAAGTTTATGTCGTAAGAGAAATATTAATCAATATTATTTTATATAATAAAATCATTAAAATCTTAGTTGAAAGCAAAGCCTTTAAATCAATAAATGTTGAATATAATAATAAAATATATAGTATTTTTTTAAAAAAATTTACAGCAACTATTATCACAACTCTTAAACTTAAATCCAACATGAAAATATAAAAAGATAAAGGCTTAGGGTAAAAAAAAAACTCAATAAAAAATAAAAAGAATTAATTGAACCTTATGAAAAAATGTACCTAATTAAGTCTTAAGTGACTCCCGAAAAATCAATCGGTCTCTTTCATTAACGAAACCCACCATTAGCCTCGTTAATGTGATAGACGAAAGCCACTAGAAGCTACCAAACATGCCATATCAACATATTGTTATATCAACGAGGTTAATGGTCAACGAGATTTGACCATTAACCTTGTTGATGTAGCAGCTTCTAATGACTTCTGTTTGTTACATCAACCAGATTAATGGTCAAGCTAGTTAATTGACAATTTCAATTAACAAAAATATCATTAATAGTGTTTATACCACCACTGTTTTTTTGGATTTCATTGTTCAATAATTTGGTAGCCATTGGGGCTATCCAAAAGTCACAACCACCACCAAGTGGCCCAACAATGCTACATGGGGTCTTGAGCCTACATGAGCCCATCAAACCTTAGAAGATTTTAGATAAATGTACATAGGTTTGTTCACACTTGATCACACTCCTTGTATAACATTTAGGGATAAATCTTAAAACTATACATTAATTTTGGTTTAATGTGTAATTGTATACATGAATTTTAATTTTGTGCAATTTTATACATCAAAATTTGATTTGATCAAACTCTCACAAATTATTAACACAATTATTGGTATAACATCATTTTATGTTCATATATTACATATAAAAACAATTATATTCATCAAATATAAAAATAAGTTAATGTATTTATTTCTTTAAATATGTATAATTGAACCAAAATTAAAGCTTCATGTATACATTTAAACCGCAATCAAAGTTTCATACGTATAATTAAACTAAATTAAAATTTATGTATCAAATTGCACATTTAGTCAAAATCAAGTATAATTTTGAGATTTATCCCTAACATTTATTATGAGAAGTTAGGAGTTAGTAGAGATTAGATCTCCACCGTCCTTAGTAGACCATGTAACTTAATCTCAACCGTTGATGTTTTGAGGCTTTACCTATAAATAAAAGGCTCCCCTCCCTCATTCGTGCACACACCATTTCATAATTATTTATTTCAATTATAAAAAATAAGTGCCAAATGTTTTCGGTAATTTATATTTGAAGATAGCTTACCGGACCGTATATTTTTGAACAAACAACCAAATTTTTGCATGCCTTGCCTTTGCAATTACAATGAAAATGATGCACAAAACTAGTTTGATGAACAACCTTAAATATTCAATTTTAATTTACAATAAATAAAGAACACGAAATAACGTGCAAAGATCATTGATATAGATATGATATAAAATACACTCAAAAAACATACATTCAGTAGAATGTCAGCCGACAGGTGACTGATATGATCGACTATTGTTGGAAGACTTCTTGATAAGTAAAAGAAACAAGAAACAAAGTTGTATAAATCTCCCAGAAAATAAATATTTATGTAAAAGATATGGAAATTCTCCTCGGTTTCTTATGTAAAGGAGAGTCTTACCTTTGTATTTTTAAATTTCAGGTTATTATTGAATATCTACTTGTACGATCTATTATTCATTGGGCCTAATGGGTTTTAGCTTTGTTGGTGAAATGATGCTAGTAAGTTACTTTTACTTTGATACTAGTTGACAATTATTTAATAATGACGTTATAATAAATATGAATTTAATAAAATATTTTAAATAATGCTAATAATTGAACTTAAAATTTGATATCGAAAAAGTAGGACTAATCTAAAAATAAAAGTACATGGACTAAATTTCAAATTTACTAAGAGTACAATGACTTGTAACATATTTTAACCTAGTATAAAAATATGAATATTTTAATTATATAAATATGAGTATTTGTTTAAATAATGCTTAGTTTCATTTATTGCTTAGAACTCTAATGTGGCAATATATGCTCTCAAATATGTAATATATGTAATTTTAATGAAGCATTATTTATTATTAAGTTTATATATGGCATTGATTATTACAAAATATTTTCTTATTATAAAATAAATTTCAATTGTTAAAAAGAAATTGCACTATAATGTTTTATAACTTATGTTGTTTGTTTTACAAAGAATAATATAAAATATAAGATAGAAAATAAACTCAAAAATAATCTCGCCTGTTAACTTAAGTGAAATTTCACCCGACTGGTTGCTGATATAATCGGACATTGTTGGAAGCTAACCAAGAACAAGTTCTTGATAAGAAGAAAGGGCTACAACTAGTGCGACTGATTTGGCCCTTTGGAGGTGGAACTGATGTTTTAGGCTCGCCTACGCTTTTCTTGAACCTCTTCCCAGCAGCTCGCCTCAGCTCCACTATAGGTACGCATAAAGAAGCAAATGGTATGAAATCATTGATGACTCCAATTTGGGAGGCAAATACATTAAGGGTCAGTTTAGTATTGCTTATCAGGAGCACTTTTGAGATAAAAGTATTGCTAAACAAGATGCTTTTGAGTTTTTCAAAAATACTTTTCTAAAGCATTGCTTTTTGGCCAAAAGCAAATGTAATAAATTTTAACATTTGCTTAAAAGTGCTTTTTGACCTAAAAGCACTTTTGAAAAGTATTGCTAAACTAGCTCTAATTTACCATGAGATAAATAATTTTTGGAATTAAAATCCACCTTACTTAAAAAAAAAACCTCATATTTTGAGCTTTGACAAGCAAACAAGTTTAAAGAATAATCTCAAAGAAACAAAAAGACCCTTTGGTTGATTAATGAAATTATTAGAGTTATATAACCCAAATTCCTGTTAAAAAAAAAGTGACAACATAGGGGGATTTGTGCGGGCAAAGCCGTATAGAAGTACATTTTTTTTTTTTGATATTGATTTGAATAAGGTGTTTCAACCTTATTGAATTGCTTGTATTAGACTTTGATTAGAATAAAGTTTTAAAACTTATAAATAAATGTAGTCTTCTCTCCTCTTTTATCATCCAAATTCAACATTTAATGAATTTTTCTTCTTTTCTACCCGTGGTTTTCTGAAAGGGTTTACACGTAAAATAATCTGTGTATTTTTTCCTCTCTTTCTTTGTAATTCATTGTCATTTTCGACGTTTGATTTTCACAGAAATAAAAGAGAATGAAAGCCCAGAAAATAGGCAAAGATGGTGAAGAAGCAAATGGATTTAACAGAAGGAAAGAAAACCTTACAGCAACGCATTGAAGTAGGGAAAACTGACATTTTTACATCAATGGAAACATCATCAGTTGATTAGCAAAGGGGCTTTCTTTTTTTTGTAAATGGTATTGTGTTATCTAAATTCTCAACCTAATCTCAACAAAATCAACTAATAATAAACCTATGCTTTTAACAATTAACAAAGAAGAGGGAGAAAAATATACTCGCAAGAATGAACTTTCACCACCTTTAAAAGTTTATTGAGATTGTTAATTAATGTAACCCATGCATTGAACACATCGTAGGCGAGGGGTACTAGGCTTAAGGGTTTTCTAGATACCTGGGCACAGATGAAATTGAGAAAAAGAAGATTGTGAGTTTTCTGGATATGATTTTATTTATTGCTAGGGAATGGAGTTTTCTTGACAAAAAGAATTAATAGAAATGTTAGGATTAATAAAAATTCATAAATATCCCATTAGGAAAAATGCATCATATAATAAAATCATTAAATTCTTAGTTGGAAGCGAAGGTTTTAAATTAATAGGTGTTGAATGTAATGGTAAAACATAATGTACATTTAAAAAGAAAACACAGTAAATATCATCACAAGCCCTAAACTTAAACCGAACATGAAAAATACAGAAACGATAAAGGCCTAAGGGTAAAAAAAAGCCCTCAATAAAGAAAAAAATTCAATTAAACCATTATGAAAAATGTGTGTCTAATTGAGCCTTCAGTGGCCCTCCCAGAAAATTAATTGCCCTCTTTCGTTAATGGAAACCGACAATTGATCAATTTGACTGCTAACCTCGTTGATGTAGTAAACGAGAAGCCACTAAAGGTTGCCAGGCATGCCACATCAACATACTACCATGTGGCAGCTTCTTGTGGCTTCTGTCTATCACGTCAACTAGGTTAACAATCAAATTAAATAACTGACGATTTTCATTAATAGAATAGGCCAATTAATTTTTTTTTGAACCACTTAAAATTCAATTGAGTGCACTTTTTTCATAATTACTAAGGCAAAAATAAAAGAAAACAAATTATTTAAATTGATATTAATATAAGCAGATTTTGGTGTTTAGACACTTGAATTTGAACGATTTGTCCCAATTAATTTCAACTTTTAAGTTATAATAATTACAACACTTCATTAATGATTTAGCCCCTAAATTATAAATATTTTTTTATTTAATAGTTTAACTATCATTTATAATTTAATTTCTAATAAAAATGTGTCACATGTTAAGTTTTTATTAAAAATAAATTGAGATGAAAATAATATTTCATATATCAAAATAATAATAAAAAGTATAATTTAGAAGCGCAATTATGAATTTAGTCTAACAAGAAATTACAATATTATGAGGCAAGCAGTGCAGTTGAACTAAACTAATACTTTGCTCATCTTTTATGGACCTTAAATCTTTTCGTTTGCAGCCCCCATAAATTGGGGCACAATTAAAATTTTATGGCTAAATTATATTATTAGTCATTTAATTATTAGTAAAATTTTTTGGTCACGCAATTATAAAAAGTTACAAAATAGTCAATTATTAGTAAATTTTTTTTTAGTCACCCAACTGAATAATTTTATTTTTCTTGTCACTTGTTAGCTAACGACAACAACTTCTAAAATGGACATAAGAGTAATTTTAACACGCAACATTTATAAATCATATCAATTTAATCTTGATTCTAAAGAACATAACTTTTGACAATTACAAATTGTGTAATTTATTTTTATTTTTTGTAAATTTTTCTTTTAGAATTTGTTCAATCCTAATCCAGACGGACTTATACTTGAAATAACATCATAAAGTAACATAAAATTATCTAAAACTCGAAATGATCCTAACAAAAAAATTTGATCAAATAAAAAAAAACCAAGTTGAACTTAAATGACTTAAAAATTTCAAAACTCCGAATAAACTCAATCCAAAATCCATCCAAATTATTCAAGTGACAAATCTAATCATACTTAACGTAAGTAGATTTACTTAGGTTATAATTTCCATATATTTGAAACAAGCGTATCAGTATTCATACTATGTGTCTAAACACGAATATTTGTTACATTTGTTTGCTAATCTTGAAATGTTTAATAAGATTTTCTAGTGTTATACTTGGAAGCATTGTTCAATAACCCAGAAGTGGCAGTGGACTTGGGAGTGAATGCTTTCCTTATCTTGAACACATTCCAAGCTGTGCTTGCCAAGTTCCCCGCAGTTGCTAGCACATCTTCCGTCGCTTCGCCTGCTCTTTCGCCGTACCTATGACCCAAAAAAAGGGGAAAAGGAAAAAGATTAATTGTGGGATACTATGCTACTCAAATTCGAATATAAGTATCACATATGAATACATCTTTAATAAAAATAATTTTTTTTAAAAGTTTTTTCTCATATATTTGAACAGTTTTCTAAAGATCTTATTTTTAAGAAGGGTGAAATTGGTTTTGGATTGGATCAATTTTTACCAAGGCAAAGTAAAAAGTTTGTTAAAATTATAAAATAGGAAGCCAAAGCTAAAAATATTGTAAAAAAAAAAAGAAGCTAAAGGTGAATTATTAATTTTTCAAGAGAGCTAAAGTTATATATAGATTTGCATTTAACCAAATGTTAAAAGAGGTTTAAATTAAATTTTTAATTTTTGAGAAGGCCTAAAGAGTAATTTGCCCATTTGGTGGGGCCGGGGAAGGCCATTGCTTGCTCCCTTGGCCATCCCCTTCAACTTGAGTTAGGTTAATTCAAATTTTAAATTTTCGGACATTTTCTATTTAGATTCAAGTTATTTTAAGTTTAAATAATTTGAAGTACAATTTGTTTCAGATTTGCTAGTCTTTTTTTTTGTATTTGTGTTTTAAAGTTTTTAAATTAGTTCAAGTTCAAGTTTGTTAGTAGGGATTTTTTTGGGTCGGCCATTTTGAGTTTAATTATTTTGTGTCTAAATCATTTCAGGTTCATATAATTTTGAGTATGAATTGTTTTGATTTTATTAGTTGAATTTTTTAAGTTCTAAAACTTTCGGATTAAATTTAAATTTTCTAGTTAAGTTTTTTTGGGTAAGTCACTTCACATTTGATTGTTTTAAGTCCAAATCATTTTAATTGACTAGTATCAAATCTTTCGGGTTATTTCTAGCTTAGCGTTCGAGCTCTAATCATTTTAATTTTTTTATTAATTTTTTTATTTAATTAAATTTAAATTAATTGAATCGAATTTTTAAATTCAAATAAAATTCATAAATCTAAACACAATCCAAGCAAAAAAAGAAAAGAAAATCTAAACAACATTTAAAGAATCATATAGTCTTTTTACCTATCAGTCATCATTCTAGTTGCTGCAGTGGATGTAGCAGATAAAGCTTGCTTTTCAGCAACTTCAACTGCATCAAGAACCTTGTCTGCCATACACACACAAAAAAATAAATAAATAAATAACGATCGCAACATAACGTTACGGTTAATCGTTATTATCAACGATCCCAAACTGTTTTTGCAGTCGCAATTTAAATCCCGAGCATCGGAAAAAATGGGTACGATAATTGGGGTTAGACACTCACTAACAGCATCGAGGGAAGCTAAAAGAACTTGGCCTGGAAGCATTGAAAGGAAAGCTTGGCCAGGCTTGGAGCTAAGCAAAGGTGCCATCACGGTTCCACTTGCTATACCAACCATGTCCAACATTGTTTTGCTCATCTTTTCTGTCATTATCGATAGGTTTCTAACACTGCAAATATGCACAATATTATATACATTTAAAGGTAATTGTAATAAAGGAAACTGTTCCGTTTTGATTATCCAAACTTTTTTTAAAATTTAATTATTCCAACAAAGAAATTGATCACTTTGCCTTATAAATAAAAACAAAAATAGTACTAGTGGTGTATTTTCATGTGTTGTTTTGGGTGACCGAAATAGGAATAAGCTCTTATTTAGAGTGACTAACATGAAAATCCACAATTAGTAATTTGTAACCATTTAATGATAAAAGTGATCTCTTTAATCTATTTCTTCTTTGGGTGACAAAATTAATAAAAAATAAAATTAAAGTGATCAAAATAAGAACAACCCCTATTTAAAGTGAATAATGGGATAATTTACCTTTTTTTTTTACAGTAATGGAAAAAGTTAAAATATATTGACAATCCCTTCATTTTGATGAAATTTGAGACTTAATCTCCGAACTTAAAATGTTTTTATTTTTTTTAATTTAAAAATTCCAATCTAACTATTAATAATTTTTATTAAAATTTGTTAACTTAATTGTTGATTGGATCACTTAGGGCTGCACTGCTATTGGGGCTCAAGGGATTTGGCAGTGGTCACCATAAAATTTTTGTAAATTTCATTAATCCTCTATTTTTTTTAACAAATTTTAAAAAAAATCTCATTATCAAAGTTTTAAAAAATTTAATTAGCTATCCAAAATTTAATGTCAAGATTTGTCATTGAGATTACACTCGAATGACATGACATATAATTAATGAAAAATAAAACTGTTAATAAATTTTGATAAAAAATACAAACAATATTAATAATCATACTAATATTTTTAAATTGAAAAATATTTAATCTTTTTAACTTTTAAAGTACAGTGACTAAATCTTAAATTTTGTAAAACTATAACAACTAACACCATATTTTAACCAATTGAAAATTTAAGTAAAAATTTTCAGGTAATAATAGAGAAGAAACATAATATATACCGTTTAAGGTTATTGTTGTTGGCTTCACTCTTGCTTTTGTTGCTCTTATTTGAAATGATCCCATGAGTTTTCCCTGGCGGTTGCCTTAAGATGGTTTCTCCTCCTTTTTGAACCTGTTTTTTTTTTTTTTAAATTCACAAATCAAACCAATTCAAAGAGTGCGAGTGGCCAATTTAGATCGATCCAAATATAAATAATTTTTTATTTTATTTTATAATAATTTAATTCATCTATTTTATATTTAAAATATTAAGAATATTATTTAATTTAAATAAATAATCTTTCCTTGTCACCCAATTATTCATTTATTTAATATAACAATCAATTTAGACCAAAATATTTTAGACTTAAATTAAATTTAGAAATGTTTGCAAAGCAAAACCTGGCTAATATAAGCATTGCTGCATGTGAAGATTCCTTTAACAATCTGCCCCGTCCCTCCAGCAATAGCCTTCGCCAAAACATTGTTATAATCTTCAATCCTCGGCGCATACGCCTTCCAATCGACGTGCTTATCGCCGGTCGAACCCACGCCGGCGGCGAAGCACGAGTGCTCTTTCAAAAGCGAGTCCAACGAGCTCAAGCTATTCCCATGTCCACGCCCCACAAAGGTCACCCCATAGCTCAACGGTTTCCCATCTTTCACCGGCAAAGAAAAAAGGTAATGAACCGAATCAAGCTTCACCACCGGTTCGTCCTTCGTCAACGGCCATTGAAGATCGTCGGTGACTTTAATGATGGTGGCGAGTGGAAAGTCGTCGTCTAGTACACGTACGAGCTTGAACTCGCCTTTGCCAAGTTCCAAAGCGTCGCCGTCGTCCATTAAGTGAACGGTGCATCGTGGGATCTTTAAAAGAAGCTCCTGTTTGAGGGTTTTGGTTGGTGGTTGTGGCACGAAACGTTGCATTGTGACGGTTTACTGTTGAAACAGCCCCTTTTTTTTTTTTTTGTGTGTGTGTGTGTGTGTTTTTTATCGGGTTTGGTTATGGTTTTCTTGAAGGGAACCATGTTCGGATATAAAGGGAGAGGGAATAAAGTGATTGATTCTTTGTTTTTGTAGCTTTATTCTTATTCTTGATGGTAACCACGAGTGTAATCAAGTTTAGCTTAGCTCGAATAACAAGATATTAAAACTCAACTTGTTGTTCGAGCTTAAGAATCATCGAATCAAGTTTCTCAAACCCTACTATCACTATGTTGGAAAGGGACCCAAGCCCTTTAGCAAACCAACCAGCGAGGATCGAATATATACTCTCTGTCTCTCTTCGATCTCAAGGTTTGAAGCTGTTTAACACCATGACATCCATGGCTGCTCCGTCTCTTTCAATGCCCTTTTAACACACAAAACCAGTTCACATTCTAAGTGTTGAACAAAATATTTTCTACCACACACTTCGGTGATGGTTTCTGGTACATCAATGAAGGGAAAAGGGATATTGCTCTTTTTTTTTTTTTTTAATTTGGTATATGATATAATGTTTACTGTAATTGATTCTGACTTTTCCAGTGCCGATCGCTCCCGTTATAGAAAACACATTGTGTTGCACTAAAGGCAGGGATAAAGGGTCACGTTACTGCAATGGTTGTCTCCATGTTTTTTTAAGACAAAATGACAACAAAATGTAGAGGAGGAAGATTTTTTTTTTTGGTGTGGTGAATTTAAATTAAAAATTTTTGAGTGAGTTAAAAGTAAAATTTTATAATTTTTTAAGAGATGAAATTATAATTTTTTTTTATTTTCAAATATTAGAATTAAATTCTAAATTTTAAGAGATAAAATGTTAATTTAAAATTTGATTTATTTTTTAAAAAAGGATTAATTTTTGTAAGTAGCAAGGCTTACATGATCCCTTTATCCTTGAAGGAAGATATTGAGATAGGCTTTCAGCAATAGCTTCTTGTTGTTGGATATCTCAATAGTTACATCTTTTTGTCTAACAAGCCTATAGTGAATTACAATAGAGTTTGAAAAAGTCAAATATTTGACAATTCCATAGTATATAATTGAGTTGTAAAAATTACTAGATAGATATCTTATATCTAAATTGAATTCTTTATGATTAAAAATTTTATTTTTAGTTACTTTCGAACAATTAAGAGATTCTCTAGAAGAGTTAACTTTTTGTCAACAAAAAATTGATTGACTTTGTTGAGAATCTAACTATTTGAAAAAGTGTCGAATTATCGAGAATACCTAAAACGAACTGTGTCGGCATACATGATCATCCAATAAAATAATGTCGTATTTATATTTGGTGGGATATGAAGTCATAGCCCATATGCTAGACCAATTAGTGAGATACTTATTCAACAATACCCTTGATACCATCAAGCACAAATACAGTATTTCTTTAGTGGGTGACCATATATCCTGAGTTTAATCAAACTTTATATTATAAAATTGTAGTGTTGTATTATTATATAGAAAGAGTTTAGATACAAATTACAAAAAAAAAATTCAAATTTATTACAAATGAGAGATAAATATTGATGATGGATTAAACCCGAACTTGCCACAATTTGACTTCGGCTACACTTGAATATGCCATAAAATAGGCAATAGAGGCTACAAAATATTGCATACCTATGTCAAAGCCTAACTAAGGGTAAAGAAGTGTGAAAAGCGAGTTGTAATAATTTTACGTATAAAATCTTCCCATGTAAGAGCACAGAAACAGAGCAGACGGCGACCCTGACGACAGCGGCATCTGTGGCCGCGGCGGCTGCGGAGGAGGATCAATATCTCCAATAATAGAACAATCTGTTGTAAAAAACAAAACCATTTCACTTACCGGGAAATTGAACAAAAATGGACTACCCTGTCGTCTGTTTCTTCAAAAGCACACAAAATTATTACACCCCTAAAAAAAAAAAACCCACTTGAGGTCGTCTATTAATAAACACCATACCTATCCCTTGAAGTAAAACATAGAATCCATTTTCAAACTTCAAAGTCAGAGCAAAACTAGTAAACAAAAAAACAGTGATTTGCTTCCATCATATTGATTCTTCTTCCTTTTTCATCATGTTTAATCAAATCCATCTCTATTTCGATCTTATATCACTACCCAATTTCATAAAACACTTTCAAAATCACCATAAACTATACCCACCGTCAATCTCAGACACCATAACCGAAGCTAAAGCCCTCTTCAATCTAGCTTTTCCCATTGCCTTAACTTCACTCATTCTTTATTCTCGTTCCATCATTTCCATGCTCTTTCTTGGCCATCTCGGCGATACCCAACTAGCCGCTGGTTCATTAGCAATGGCCTTTGCTAACATCACCGGCTACTCGGTTCTTTCCGGCCTTGCTTTAGGTATGGAACCACTTTGTTCACAAGCTTTTGGTGCTCAAAGACCTAAAGTTTTATCTTTAACACTCCATCGTTACGTTGTTTTCCTATTATTTGCTTCATTATTGATTTCTTTTGTTTGGTTAAATATGTTTAACGTTATGGTGTTTCTTCATCAAGATCCTTATATCACCCGCATTGGATATAAATATTTATTATTTTCCCTGCCTGACCTTTTCACCAATGCTTTCGCTCATCCAATCAGAATTTACCTTCGCGCACAAGGCATCACCCTCCCGGTAACCTTATCAACCCTCGTCGCCACCGTTCTCCATTTACCCCTCAACTTATTGCTTGTCTCCCATTTTAACTACGGTGTCGCCGCCGTCGCTGCCGCCGGTTCTATATCCAATCTCTTCGTTCTTGTTTCCTTGGTCACTTACGTTTGGGCTTCGGGCTTGCATGAGCCGACATGGGAAAACCCCAGCTCGGAATGTTTAACCGGCTGGAAGCCGTTAGTAAAGCTAGCCGCGCCGAGCTGCGTTTCGGTTTGTTTGGAGTGGTGGTGGTATGAGATAATAATCGTTTTGTGTGGACTTATGGTCAACCCAAAACCGCCGGTTGCTTCAATGGGGATATTGATTCAAACGACGTCGTTTATATACGTTTTCCCTTCTTCATTAAGTTTCGCGGTTTCAACGCGCGTTGGGAACGAACTAGGGGCAAACCGACCTTATAAAGCGAGATTATCAGCCGTGGTGGCGGTGTTTGTATCAGCAATGATGGGCCTATCAGCATCCACGTTTGCATCCACTATGAAGGATAAGTGGGCCAGGATGTTCACTTCTGATCCGGAGATCCTACGGCTGACATCCATCGCACTTCCCATCCTAGGGCTGTGTGAGCTCGGGAACTGTCCCCAAACTGTTAGTTGTGGGGTCCTTAGAGGAAGTGCACGTCCGACCACCGCAGCTAATGTGAACGTCGGAGCATTTTATTTGGTGGGCATGCCTATGGCGGTTGGGCTCGGGTTTTATGTCGGAGTCGGGTTTTCGGGTCTTTGGTTGGGTTTACTTTCGGCTCAAATCTGCTGCGCTGGGCTTATGTTGTATGTGGTTGGATCCACTGACTGGGACCTACAAGCTAAGAGGGCCAAGATGCTGACGTGTACAGATAGTAGATTATCTAATGATGATTGTGATAATAAAGGCCAGGAAGAACAGCCGTTGATTTGTATTATGGTGACTTTGGCTCCTTAATTAATCCAGATTTAGTAGTAAAATTAGAGGTTGATATTGTAGTAAAAATTCTAATTTCGAGTTTTATGAAAAAAGAAAATAATATTGGAAAAGCTTATTTAATTTTATATTTAATTGAAATTCGATATATCTATCTAAAATCATAAGTAGAAAAAAGGCAATTTTTTGGAAAAGTTGAAGTAGTTTATAGTATTTCAAATATTTAAAGATATTTGGGTAAGTTAATTATGTTTTAGTATACGAGGCCTTGACAAAAGTAGAGGTACGGAGTCTTGAATGTTGTTTGAGATTTTTTGCATCATCATGTGTGGTTTGTATATGGGTTTTAGTCTTGATTATACCAATTTTTAATCTATTTGTGCTGTGATAGTTTAATTTTATTGTGCAATTATTTGGACAGCCAGTTTATTCTATAATAGTTTGATAGTTATAATTATTTGACTATATATTTATATTTTACTTTAATTGTATTGTACTTATAATTTAAATTATATTTTATTTCATTGTACTATACTGCAATAATTTTATTAGTGAGGCTCGAACTCTAAAACTTACTCAAATACTAATAATTAATCAATCATCGCCATGGAAGGTGTTGATTGTTAAAACTCTAGTGCTTGTAGTTTCTTGTTTATTTTTATTTTGCCTTTGCCATGACAATGAGGAGCACCAAAGATTAATCTCCCCTTTCTCTCTTTTCATTTATGTATAGTATTATATAAAAGAGGTTTTGCCATTGTTTGAATACCCGCGAACAAAGGGCAAGACATTGCTGCTGCTTTCTAGGGGGTCCATCCTATATCAAATCCATCAACTCCGATTCTTAATTGCCACATGCAAGTTTCTATTGGATAACACTTTCCTATTACGTAGCCTGCCATATATTTGTGGTTGATATAGAGTGGTAGGGTTCATGGAGGTTCATTGTAATTTTTATACAATTTTTATGTGTTTCGTTATCTTATTTTAATTGTTTATATCTATATTATATATTTATTATAGAACATTTCACAACCCGAAATCTAACTCATCCTTGTGACTCGGAATTTGACCCTCCTTGCAAAGTACAATGGTGTAGATCACCCCATCGTATTTCGTCATCACATGTGCAAGCAATCCTTACACCCCATCGATAAGGGTCACCTTGTGAGGTGGAGCACACGAGATGGGTCGCTCATCATATCTCACCACCTCACATACGACCATTTCTAACACCCCATCACTAATCCCACCTTGCATTTTAGTACATGTCTCACTTTTTATATAATGATATCTAGGTCTACCAAGGAGACGCATCTAAGAGTACGTATCAAGCCTAAAAGGGAAATGTATCATATGCATGACACCTAATTATTCTTTAACATGTCACGTCAAAAAATTGAATCATATAAATATGGAAGAGTTGCTCCCAATAAAAAGGAACAGCAAGAACATCAACAATATTAAACCCTTCAATAGAAATTAATCATGTTAAAAAATAACCTACAAATTTATTAAAAATTTCTTTAAAAAACATATTAACGTCTAATTAGATAAAAACATATCAAGAAAAAAGATAGGATGATTTTAACCCCAATTTCCAAGTAGGCAACAGGTTGGATTAGAATCAACAATATCTTAAAATCTAAAATATTAATTGCTCTCACGAAAGTGAAAAAGATTAATTTACTATGTGCACCTCATTTTGATATATATAGATAAACTTTTAATAATAGAAATAGATGAAATTTTTAATAAAAAGATTAGCTTGCTCTTTGATATGATGTATAAAAATTAATTTTCTCATTTCTTTTAATATAGAGAACAAAATGTAATTTAATTTTTAGTATAAGAGTCTCTATAGTAATTTTAACTTTATAGATAGAGCAATGAATAACTAAGATAGGTAGGATATTTTAACAAGAGCATGTTGGGATGTAGAAGACGGCCATGGTTTGCCCATTCCTTTTTCAAAGTGGAAAAAACAGAAGAGCAAAATAGTTTTAGAAAAGGCCGACAGCATCACTTTAGAGCATCATGCTTCTCACATGGCTACTCATTCCGGCACCCACTCCTTTTTCTACTGCAACTCTATACATTTTTATGTCTCTTTCTTTGTCCCCTTATCTCTGTATATTCATACTCTCCGTATATTATTTCAAAGGGCTCCAAACACCCACCCCACTATTGTTGTCTCCATGCATGAAATAAAGAGAGCATAAGTAGGATAAAACCAACTTCATCAATCACTAATTAGATTAAGTAAATTTCAGTTTAAAAAGTTTTACCAGTTAAATTCAGGTTTATTACAATATTATTATTTTAATTAAATTTTTACTAAATAAATATTTCTTTTATTTCAAAATGTCATATTAAAAAAATTAATTCAATAAAAATAACAATATTAACAATTAAACTTTTTTAAATTTTGAAAGGTAGAAAACCTAAATTATTAAAAATAAAAATTAAAAATTAAATTTTAAATTTTAAATTTACGAAGAATACATAAACTTACGACATTTTAACTTAAAAATAACCAAACGAGTCCAATCCTACTGTTATTTCATTTGTACCCTATGATACACCCTAATATAAGTGAAATATGTACGCTGAAAATGAGTACTTGCAACACAAAAGCAAGCGATGTTGGCTAAGGTTAGAGCTTTAAATAACAATCCTGTAGTAGCAACATACATAATGTTACCATCAATATCAATATTCTAATATCTGTTAAATTTACAATTATAATATTCTTGATTAAGGCAATATGTAAAGTAAAAAAAGAGAAAAAAAGAGGGGTAACATCAATATCACAATACGTTTGACTAAAGCTATATATAAAACAAAAGGAAGAGAAAGAAAGAGAAGAGGTTATCATCGTTATCAATATTTTAATATCTGTTAAATCCATAATTACGATACCCTTGACTAAGACTATATGTAAAATCAAAGACAGAGAAAAGGAAGAAAAGGTCTATCAATATCGATATTCTAATATTTGTTAAATCCACAATCACGACATCCTTAATTAAGGTTATATGTAAAGTAAAAAGGGAAAGAAAGGAAAAAGAGGGGATACCATCAATATTAATATCCTAATATATGTTAAATCTGAGATTATGATACACTTGACTAAGGCTATATGTAAAGCAAAAGGTAGATAAAAAAAAGAAGAGGAGTATCATCAATATTGATATTTTAATATTTGTTAAATATGCAATCACGATACACTTGACTAAGGCTATATGTAAAGCAAAAGGTAGATAAAAAAAAGAAGAGGAGTATCATCAATATTGATATTTTAATATTTGTTAAATATGCAATCACGATACTCTTGACTAAGGCTATATGTAAAGCAAAAAAAGAAAAGAAAGAAGAAATGGTACTATAGAATTTTGGTACTTAAGTAGAACTATGAATAAAGCAACAAGAAAAGAAGGGAAGAAGAAGGTACGATTAATATCGATATTTTAATATCTGTCAAATCCGCAATCACGATACCCTTGACCAAAACTATATATATTAAAAAAGGATAAAAAGAAAGAGGGGGGCTGCCCTTTAGTCCTCCATCTGAGTAACAACTGGCACAAACATCATTAAAAACAAGAAGAAGCACTTTTGAACATTCTTCTTCATCAGAAGCAGCATAATTTGTGCATTTAGTAGGGTCAACATCCATGATTTGTTCAGTTCAACCATTCCCTTTTTCCTTTTTATTTCACAACTTGCCAATGACATGTCCCCTTCACAAGGACCTGGACCTGAATCTCCATCCTCACATGATATATATATGTATATAATTCCTCTTTTTTATAGTCTAAATCACCGTTACTTCTACACTTTTACATCCTTATAGGAATTAGTTATGTAGCAAGCTAGCTTTTTTGCTCAACCCATTATTTCCTACCCCCTAGGAGGTTGACAACTTGGGGTCCAGATCAAAATTGTTTGACCATATTTAGCTGTTACATAGAACATTCAAAACAACACACAAACATAGCAAAAATATGTTCTAAATGTTTTACGTTTATCAAGGTATTTCTATTTGTTGGAATTTAGATATGTCCTAAAATGTGTGCTAAAGCCCAGATTCAGCTATTTATTCATATTCTTTTACATGAAAAATATGACTTTAACTTGACATGACAACTAAGGGCTTTTCTTTCTTTAATAAATTTATGTATATATACACATATACATGTGAAAAATGTACCATGTAGAATTCCTCTTTACTCAAAAAATAGTCGAATTAATTTCTATATATTAGATTAAAGAGCAAATCGATCATTTCTGTTAAAAATTTCATCCATTTCAACCGTTAAAAACTTATATAGCTACTAAATAATCAAACAGTTACACATGACGTGCCATATGTATCTTATGCTGACATACAAGAAGTAGTTTTTAACAATAGCAATGGATGAATTTTTTAATAGAAAGATCAATTAACTTTTTGATCTAACGTGTATGGACTAATTTATTTATTTTTTTAATAAATAGACAAAATATAATTTAACTGTTAATATTAAAACCGTCATGATACTTTTATCATACATGTGTGATTCTTATCCTAAAATAATACCAATCATTCATGTGCAGATAAGAAAATGTCCCACCAGCATGGTATGGAAAAATAAAATCAAATTTGAGGGATATTGACATTTCAAGTGTATTCAAATGTGAGTGCTACAAAATTAGATATTTAATGTTTATAATTCATGGAATTTTAAGATTCCCATTACTTTAATATTATATATATCCAAAGTTTATACAATATTGATTTTCAGAAAATGAGTTTGGGTCATTTAGGTGCAATTATTCTTAGATTTATTAGTTATTGAGAAAATGAAGGCTCCTCCAATTTGATGCCATCAACTTTACCAAATCAATTGCTCTTTGATAGGACAACAGGAAAAGGAAATGAATGAAAAGAAATGGAAAAAAGAAAGAAAATTATTTTTCTTTAATTGTGTTTGATATGATTGAAGAAAATAATATGAAAGAGTAAGGTTGAAGGTGAAATCTTAAATAAAATTATTAATTTAATTTAATTATTATATATATATGTATATATCTAAGAATCGAATTTAAAATGTCTTTAAATATTTGAAATTAATAAAAATTTTAACTTTTTTTATATTTATTTAATCAAATTAAAGTTGTAAACCTTTTATTTTATGCTAATGATGATAAATAAATATCTCAAAGATTGAAGAAAAAAAAGTCCTTCAAGAAGTTATTAACTTCAATAAAAATTATTTTTCTTATCTTAAGTTATAAGTTGAAAGCACAATTGTAATTACAAAATTAAATAACATAAAAATCAAGCAATACAAATTATAATCAATTAATAATTAAAATATATCTTAATCTAGATCCGAATAAATTTGGGCAGAGTTTACATATGATGATAATCAAATAAAATAAATTTAGAAAAAATCCACATATAATTTACACAGAATGAAACTCGGATCTACCTATAGTTCCTTCCCAGCCTGTAAATAAGAAGATAATGAGTTTCAGCGCACTCGATCCCACATATTTTTGCATTAACAATAATACTCATACCAATTTAGATAAAATTATACATCATGAATATACAAACCTATATCATATACAGCTTATGGGTTCAATATGCATATTTTTCCCTCAAACCAACAATCACAAGGGTTCCACCGACCCATGGGCTTTTGGAACTCCATAAGTTATGTAAATTGACCCAATTTGAACTGGCCTAGTCTGCTATCAAATCGAGCTTCAAGTTGGCTAATCCAATTCCAACTGATTTTTAACTTAAATTCATTCAAAAGAGCTCAAACTGCTAAGCTTGAATTCTGGATTAACGCTATTTATCATGTTTTCTTCCTCTAAAACAAAGGGGTCCCAAGAAAAGAAATTTGAACCTTGTTATGTCCTATTCTAGGTCAATTGATATGATATTTTTTTCTTCTCTTGGTTAATACGGTGGACTGGACTGCCATCTTCCTTTGTGTATTGAGTTGGACATTGTAGAGCTAAAGAAAGCAAAGGTAAACTAATGGGCTTGTGGTGTTTAAGTCAAGAGACTAGAGAAAGAAAATTTGTATATAGGTATTTTCACTTGATCTTTGGGCTACCGGGGATTGCCCAATTAATCTTGTTGACTTGTTGGGTTTTTTAGGGGTGTAAGTCAAAAGTCAAGTTTAACTCAACTACTGACAAACTCTGAGTTTAAGTTTAATTTGAAACTCAAAGTTTGATATTCAAGTAGAGGCTGTTTATCAATTTTTACATTCAAAGTGTTTAAACTTTAATTGAGCTTAGCTCGATAATTAAGTTTTAAAATTAATAATATATATTAAGGACAATAATATAATTTAACATTATACATTAAAAATGAAAAGTACAATAAGACTCGCAAGTCATTGAGTCGACTATTATTAAGTCACTAATGCTCAAACTTTGCTCAATAATTACTTAATCAAGTTCAATATTTTTCGAGTCGAACTCAAGTATTTTTCGAACACCAGTGTCTCATTTATAGGGACGAAGGGAAGGGATAGATAGGAGCCCTAGCCCCCAAAAATTGGAAAAAGTTTATTTTAACCCCCAAAACCTAGAATTTTATAAATTAATTCATAATAAAATTATAATTTAACCTCAAAAATAATAAAATCTTAATTTAATCATTTTAAAAAATATAAAAATATATAAACTAACAAAAAAATTATATTTTAACTCCTTAAAAATTCCGAATCCACAAGTTTTTTTTACTGTCTCTGCTGATTTGTACCCCTAGTTGGCCTTAACCTTAGTTATTGATGAATTTCTCTACAAGAAGCAGGTGTCAAAAGCTTGCTCTCTAGTTGACATCTTGCTACACCAGGTGCTTGGATTATTATTGGTACTCAACCTTAATATTAGGCTATATTTGGTAATATATTGGTACTCAACCATTGTTATCCAGAACGGGTAAAGATAGTTTTTCAAGGCAAAAAAGTGGTGCAAAGAATATTAAACATTAAACCAAACACAATAATTTGAAACCACACATTCAACAATGGCATGAAATTATTTGATTAAAGTAGCTGATAGGTTCTGCTTTAAAACTACTTTGAGTAGTTCCAATTGACAGACTATCTAATCCCCTCTAACTTTCCAATACAAAATTTTTGTTAAAAGATTATGACGTGGATTCCGTTATTTGTTGAAGAAATAAATATAGTAGTAAAATAAATGAATTTGTGGGGGCAAGAGGCTGAGGGCCGTAGCCCGCCACAGATCCTCATTATGCACAAAACTAGATCGGCGTTGCCACCGTGGTGTGCCCCCGCGGTACAGATCATACAGCACAAGTTGAATCAGTATAAAATTATTCTTCTTCTATTTGACTTTGATTAGAACAAAGTTTTTTTCAACCCTTAAATAGATATAGGCGAAACTCCTCTTGTATTATTTTATTTTTCAACATTAGTGAATTCCTCCTCCTATATCAGTAAGCTTTTTTCCCAAAAACGTTTTCACGTAAAATTTGTATATTTTCTTTTCTTTTTTTTCCTTTTGTTTTGCGATCATTCTACCGCCATCATCAACGTTTATTATAATAGTTTTCAAGTTTGAAATCACTTTATATTGTAATAGCTAATAAACTCTGCCATTTAAAACAATTTATGTGATCCTTTACTTCATCACATTAGTACCTAAAATTGATAACTTTTTTCAAATTTGATCCTTGTAATGGCATAGCAAAATTTCATAGTGCCACTTCATCATATGGACTAAAGTCGAAAAAAATTGTCAAGTTACAAGACTAATGTGGATAAAAAAAGTTCAATAACCTTTTCTTATTTTTTATTTGACCTAACATATATTAGAAATGGTTTAATATAACATTTGGTACCTAAACTTTTTTTGGTCCATTTTGGTACCCAAACTTGACACTTTTTCCTAATTTGGTACCTAAACTTGACACTTTTTCTTAAGTTGATACTTAACTTTTTGGGGTCAAATTTGGTATCTGAACTTGACTCTTTTTCTTAATTTGGTACCTAATCTTTTTTTTGCTCGATTTGGTACTTGTCAAATGTTTTTCAAATTACTCCAATATACTAACAATTTTATTTTATTTTTATGAGGAAGCAAAAATAATCAATATATGACCAACATGTGACAGATGATATGATATTTTTTTATATTTTATATGTTCAATTAATTTTATTTTTATTTATTTATTTATTTTATTAATTGAAAATAATGAATTTCTTTTAATTTGGGGTTTAAATTTTTTTTAATTTAATATTAATTCGTTAAGCATAGCTCAGTACCTATTATTTTAATATGAATTTCTTCTAATATTGGTAGCATTTTTGTAGTATTACAAAAAAATTTAACACCGTTAGTGTTTTGCGTAATAAATTTAGGTAACATATTAAAAAAAATGATAAATTCAAATACTAAATTGGGCTAGAAAAAGTATTAAGTTCAAATATCAATTTTTTTATACGAATTATAAAAGGGAAACAAAAGTCTAATAATAATAAAACTAGTATAACTCCAACCTAAACCTTTGTATGAAATCTTTTATAATAACAAATAACGTTGTTTAAAGAAAAGAAAGAACAAAAAACGTACAATAAATTATTATTATTATATATGTCCAAATCCAACATCTGAAACATTGAAAGGCATCTTTGTTAGTTTGTATCATGTAGTGCTGTTTCTCACAACGCCATGATGATTTTATTATTTTTTATATTTATTTTATTATATAAATAAATAAAATCTGAACATATATTATTAGTATCCGAAGACTAGTTCTTTTTCACAAGCACCTAAGATTGGGATCTCCAACTCCCTTTTTTTTCTACTTTCTTATCAAATTTGCCATTTTTAGGTTTCACTTTACAAACCTTTCTCAGTTTCCGTTTCCATTTCTTGAACTCCGTGCACTGAGAAAAGTATAATGGGAAAAGCTACAAGGTGGTTGAAGAGCTTATTTGGGATAAAGAACAGCAAAGACTACTTGAATTCCGGTGACCGGAAAGGAAAAAAAGGGTCTAGCATTGGCCGTTCGGGGAGGGATCCCAGCGGCGGATTGTGTCACAGCGTTACAGCGACACCACCACCAAACATGTCACCGGCAGAAGTGTCTATGTCGATAAGGTCATACTACAATGAAACGGAGAAGGAACAAAACAAACACGCAATCGCCGTAGCGGCCGCCACGGCAGCGGCTGCCGATGCTGCGGTGGCCGCGGCGAAAGCAGCTGTGGCGGTCGTGAGGCTGACAAGTCACGGAAGGGGAACCATGTTCGGGCACGAGAGATGGGCTGCTGTTAAAATTCAAACCGCGTTTCGAGGTTATCTGGTGAGTGTAACAGTCTCGAAAAAGTTTACGCTGTTTTCGATTGTGTTGAGTTTAATTTCGATTTTTTTGGATTTCGAAAAACAGGCTAGAAGAGCACTGCGAGCTTTGAAAGGATTAGTAAAGATACAAGCTCTGGTCAGAGGATACTTAGTGAGGAAACAAGCTACTATTAGGTCCCATAAAGCTAACAGATTTGACATCCGAGCACGAAAATCTATGGTGAAAATTTGCTTTTTGATTTGATAACTTTACATTAATCTGATATAAATATGCTTTTATATTAAAAATCAGATTATATTTTATCCTTTTTAACTCCAAAAAGATGAATCAATTCAAGTAGATTAGATTAAGTTAATTAATATTTCTGTTAAAAATTTTAATTATTTTTATTTTTAAATATTATTCCTTATATATTAACATGAGGTTGCCATTTTTTGAATATTTCATCAGTTCTTCTAGTTTTTAAAAATATAAATAAATAAAATTTAATAAAAATATTGATTTATTTTTTGATTTAATGTATAGAGACTAACTTATTTAATTTTTTTAGTAAAAAGAGAAATTCCATGATACTATAGATTTTTTGATCGATTAATCTAATTTATGAATTTGTTTAAAACCCATTTTGCAGGAGAGATTATATTCTTTTAATCACACTACAAATGGCATTGATGAAAATTCCAAAATTGTGGAGGTTGTTGATATTGTTAGGCCGAAATCAAGATCTCGTAGGAACGTTAATGCTTCAGAATCGGATTTCGGCGATGACTATCAGCCAGTTCATCGGACATTATCTTCTCCGTTTCTAAGTCGAGTTCCGGCTCGAATATCAATACCGGATGGTGGTCGAGATTGGGGTTTAACAGGAGATGAATACAGGTTTTGTACAGCACAAAATACACCTCGGGTCATAAGTTCTTGTGGGTCTAACTCTAATGCCTCGGTTGCACCACCACCAAAGAGTGTGTGCAGTGATAACTGGTTTAGACATTATGGGAATTACCCAAATTACATGGCGAATACACAATCTTTCAAGGCTAAATTGAGGTCACAAAGTGCTCCAAAGCAAAGGCCAGAGATAGGGCCTAGAAAAAGACTCTCGCTAGATGAAATGATGGAATCTAGATGTAGTTTAAGTGGGGTTAGGATGCAGAGATGGTGCTCACAAGTTTAAGGAAAACTATTGATTTTCAAGATTGCAACAATGGGGAATCTTTTGATTCATTGGGGTCTAATAGCTTTGTTTGTAACACTCTCAATCTCACTTTTAAGGAGTCTGTTATGATATAATGTAGAGTTTAAGTATTTTCGTTTTATTGTTTCAATATTTATGAAATTTTGTTATGTCCTTATAATTTTTATTTATAATATTGAAATGTTATTGTTTTGGTCGTTTATATTTGATCTTAGATTGTACAGTTGATCTTGAAATCAGATTGTACGATAAAAAACGAAATAAGAAAACTTTTAAGGGGCCGAAATTTAAGTTGTATAATTTATGAGAGAGTAAAGTGTAATTTTATTATTTATTAAATCAAAACTTTATGAATTTTAAAGGTAAAATTTTAATTTTACAATTTTAATAGAATCGAGGTCCTTGCCAACTCTCTTGTCGTCATCCCTACGTATAAGTGATTCATATTCAAAAACTTTTATGATCGACCTTGCATAGATGATCTATGATTCTAGTTTTGAAGACCACCCATAAGAGCCCATCCTTGCTCTTAATTATTGATATTCAAATTCAAATCTCATATACAATACACATTACTTTTAAAATTGACTACATAAATTTAATCAAATTATATCTCAAATTCATAATTCATATAAAATAACTTTCAAATTTTAATTGCTATACTTTTATTTCAAATAATTATTTTTTTTCAGATTTAAAAATATAAGTCAATTAGTTAAATATTATTAAAATTTTGACATTAAATTCATAACAACACTATTATTTTTGTTACATAACTATTAAATAGAGTTTTTTAAAAAAAATATTACATCAATAAATTTAATAAGGTTAACAACCAAATTTAACTTTTAAACTTTGAAAAATATATTAACTAAATTTAAGAGTTTAGGGATTAAGGATTTCAAGTTTAAAGTTTTAGCATTTATTTATAATTAATTATTATCTAATTATGTTTAAATAAAATTTTTAGTATTTATTTATAAATTAATTATTTTTTATTTTATTTAATAATGACGTGTCATATTATTATCTATAGATAATAAATTAAATATTCTTCTATAATTATTACATTTAATACTTATATAATATCAAAATCACAAATTTATTTATATTTTAATTGAATAATTTGATTAGTACAGTCTATTAAATAGATTTAACTTCCAATTTGATATTTCTTTCGTTGATAATATTTTATTAATTATATTTTAAACATATCAATTCATTATATTTTTAATATGTTATAAATCTCTTTATTAAAACATAAATGAAATTTTGACAATACAGGTAAAAATAGAGGTCATGAAATCTATCATGCGTGGAAGCATCTCAAAAATAAAAAAAATATCCTTCCAAAACAAATTTTAATCTCTTAAAATTTTAAATTAAATTATGCACTCTCCGAAGATAAAAAAATTATAATTTAATTTCTTAAAAATTTATAATTCAACCTAAAAATATCGAAATTTTATTTGTAAATTTTAAAAATATATGCATGGACAGTTTAGGCGGCGTGGCTGCTTTCAGATGAATATTTCGGGAAGCGTGTCGATAAGAAGGCTTTTTCTCAAGTTGGGAAATGTGTAAGTAATTCAGGCAGCATCTGTGCATCATAATGAGATTATAACAAAGTCAATTTGAACCCTAAATTAATTGTCATTTAATATTAAAAACCCAAAATTATTTTTAGGGATGGTGCCTTGTTTGAGCTATCATGGGCTAAAAATGGTAACGTTATAGGCTATATAGCTATTGTCACATGACATGTTTGACAGGATATCTTTTTTAAAACATCAAATAATTAAAGAAATACATTAATTTTTAAATTATTTAATAAGACACGTTAGAGAAAATGTTACTTTGTAAGTGACAGATTTTAATAGTCTTTTTCAAAGACATTGTAAGGTGTTTTTTTTGTCGTTCTGCTCTCTAAAATAACTGAAATAATATTCAATAATGACATTTTTTCCTCTCCTCTAATTAATTTAAAAGAGTTAATATCATAATTGGTTCTGAAACTTTCATCTAATATGTAATAAAATATTTATATAAAGAAAATGTCTAATTTAATATTTATATTATTCTATCATATATCAATATATCCCAAAGTTTTAACATCGTTTATTTTACATGTTGACTTGACAATAATAGACAAATATCAATCACTTATCATTATATAATTAGTTTTAAATTTGAAATTAAAAAATATTCATTTACTAATTATATAACCAAAAAAATGATATTATACTGAATATAAATTTATAAAATAATTTTAATAATATTAATAATTTAATTTAATTTTAAAATTTAAAAAATAGAAAGTTTCTTAAAAGTAAAAAATAAAAAAATTAAATTTGAAATTTACGAAAAATGGAGATATTTATTGAATATTTTAACCTTATCTGAACAAGGCACCTAAGAAACTAATTAAGGCTCTCGTTTAGCAGGAACATTCGCTGCTTTGCCTAGCTCAAATGCAGACCGAAGCTCCTAGTCCTAGCTAGCTTTTTGGCATATTTCAGGGATTTGGTTGCTCCTATCAGTATTTTCAGGTTACAAGTAAAAATAGCAACTAGCAAGATTGGAGCTCTAAATAATAACAGTATAGTTGTTAAAAGATGTTCTGGAAAATTGAAATGTTAAAAATTGATATTGAGTACAATAAGAGAAAAAGATAAGGGAAAAATTACGGTGATGCAATGAAAATTGATTCACTTAAAAAGACTGAAAATCGAAATAAGGACAAGAGGACAAGTTAATAATTACTTAAGAGTTAATATAAGATGTGAAGAGCTCAATCTTTTCTTCATCTTTCTTTTAGGTATTTATAGGAGAAGTTCCCTTATTTATTAATATGATGTGTCACGATACATAATTAGTCCCGCTAAATGCATAAAACATAATCATAAAAATATATCATGGGTCTCTATCAATACAAGATTGTTATGCCTCAATAGATTTTTTATTGTTTCGAAAGTTCATTTGTAAGTGTTTACACTTAAATACGGGCGGATGACTCCTTTTAAGTTGAGTGGATAGTCTTTCCTAGAAGTTTTGAGAATAGATCAATGGCATGTGTCCGAGTGATAAAAAGGTATAACAAGTTTAAAAGAAAAAAATTCAAGGATCAGATTTTTAAAAATATTAAATAATAAAATAAATATTAAAATTAAACTCAAATATCAATTTAAAAAAAACTCAAATACTAAATTATATATTAAAATTAAATTCGGATACTAAATATCATATTAACCCAAATAATATTAAACGGTATCCAAATATGGGATACTTGATTTTTTTGTTAGGTATTATTGTGAGACTGCTGGTCATTTCAAACTAAGAGTTATTGCTATCGATTCGATGATGCCTAGAGAATATAATGATTTGAGTATCGAAAAGCGGTCTGCCCAACTCATTGTGATGTCACTATCTTCTGGAAAACCTTACGTATAAAGGGTAGGGCCTTCTATTTACAAATGGGTCGCGACTTAAGACAGTTAAAACATTATGTCCAGAACCAGACTTTTCAGCATATGTTTCACATCTACCGTCGTAAATGTTCAACTAGTGTAATTTATATATATAATACCTAAGCTACCATAATCCCTCTAATTTCATTCTAAATTATTGTAACAAATAGTTATTTTGGCATCAAATTTAGTTATTTATTGGTTGTTATTTGCACGTCAGTTTAAACAGAAAAAAGAAAATGAATGATTTAATATGAAGCAATGAAAGTGAAATTAGAACCAACCTGATTCGATGAAAGATAACAAAGCTTTCTTTCTCCAATTGTCAAAGGAGTAGGAGCTTAAGGAATATATGCGGGCTTGAATGGTGCAAAATATGGTATTCAAATTTCAACAATCATAAAGGAGAAAATCCTTACAATATCATGAGATAACTAAAATTAGTTCTTAAAATGATGGGGACGAACCTGAAATGCCAACTGTTTTCCTTTTTTTTGGTTCAACGAGACTGAGAAAAGGCCGAGTGCTTAATCGATCATGTAATTTACTAAAGATATAATGCCTTAATGTATTTGCCGCTTAATCTGTTTTTTGTCAAAACTATAAGAAAATAAGTCGAATTCTAATCAGAAATGCGCATAAAACTAAATTTAAAGATCGTAATCTGTTAATCTCAATCTAAACAAGCTAAAACCATTCCAATCAATGCTCTATAAGCTGAACTTTGAGTTTAATTGGTTAAATTTAAGTTCGAGTTCAATTAATTTTATTTATCAAATTTTATATTAATTTCAAAGTTAAGTTTAATTAAAATATACATATTTAAATTTGAGTTGGAATTTAACTCAACAATTTAACTTAAAATTAATAATATATATTAAAGTCAATGACATAATTTAATAATATAAAATACTTAAAATGTATATTAAAAATAATAATTTTGATTAAGCTTAAGTACTGCTCGAATTGAGCGAATTGAGCTTGATTCCATAATTACCACAAATTTCATATCATTGAATTTTAAGTCGCCATCTAAGGTGGATTTCAGAGCCAAACACTAAAAATCTAAAATCGTAACCGAAAAGAAAATAAAAAGAATTAAAAGAGAGAACTGACCGTTCACTGGATCGGTTTGAAGAATCAGCGTGGACCGAATACCTCCTTCAGCACCGCCATTAAGATAACTCGAAACGATAACGGCACGGTAACTGTAAGAAAATAAGTAATTTACTAATCAGAAATGTGCCTAAAACAAAATTTAAGACCTGTAGTTTGTTAATCAGAAACAATTCATAAAATTCGGATTAGTGGTTCATTGCTAAAACAATTCGAAATTAGCGATTTATAGCTTGTCTGCTGAGAAAACTTCGTATATCATTGGATTTAAGTCTTGGTCTAAGCTAAAAGATTCAAAGCCAAACACTAATTAATTCGGAATTTGTTGCAAAACGAAAGAGAAAATTAATTAAAGAGAGAACTGACAGTGACCTGAAGATCGATGCCACAGCCGCCATGTTTGATGACCGTAGACCTTGAGGAGGACGGACGGAGGCCATTGTCTTGCTTACACTGGATCAACTTGAAGAATCGGTGTTGACCGTGCACCTCCTTCAGTAACGGATTGCTCAAAGACGGAAAGTATTAACGGTAACAGTCCGTCGCCGGAGACCTGCGTCGTTCGTGTGATCTTGTTCCCCCCCCAATTAAGTTCTAGTTTTGGCGGCGTTGTAACGAAAACCTTTCTGTTTCTGGCGCGGCATCTTCTCAAATATAAATAACGAGAAATGTGGTCGTGGGCGGGATTTTGTATGCATACAGTTCCACGAATACGTTGCTTTTACAAGTATGATTTATAAAATACATGTTTAAACCCACCAAGGGCGGATCCGGAGGGGCTAGTTGGGCCCGACTCGGAGAATTTGTATCTTTAATTCTTTTATAGTTTATAACATTTTAAATTAATATATAATAAAATTAAATCGATTTTAAAAATATAAAATTTTGATTTAATTCTTTAAAATTTATAATAGTATAAACTATTCAAATAATAAAATTATACTTTTATTATCTTAAAAACATACCATTCAATCTCGGCCTCTCTCAAAATAATCTCTAATTTCATCCTTGAAACTCAAAAATAATATTAAGTTCAAATTAAAATCTATCAATAACTCGAAGTCTATTCCATAATTACTAAATTAAGCTTAATTTTTTTTTAATCAAACTCAGATAATTTACCAATTTCATTCAAATCCCTAATAAAACTCAATGAGACTCGAAATCAGAAAAAATATTTGAGAGCATGACATATGCCTATGCATAAGGTGAGACGTGGACCTGATGCGCAACATTTGATTTTTGGATACTATTATTTTGAAATTTCGAACTCAATATGCTCCCAAACTATTTAAATTTGTGTAAACCAAATTTAGCTGAACTCGAGCACATTAATGATTAAAAATGCAAGCCTAATAATATTTTTTGTTTTAATGTATTATGAATTTACTTTTTTACCTTTAGATATATACTTAAGTCAGAGCGTAAAAAATATGTTTCACTTCATTAAAAAAAAAAAACCCGAATCTAAAACAGAAATCAGAAAACAGCTGAAGACTTTTCCTACTGATTTTTTTCACCTGAAATTTGTCAATTTGATTCCATGCAAAATACAAAAGGCTGTATCAGATTTGTTCTTCCTTTTATTAGTCTGCAAATACCGTCGACGTTCTTCACTGTTTCTATTGAATGCTAAGATTTTCGGTTAAAATTCAACATCACCAAACAAACAAAGGAGCACGACAAACGAAAATCGCGTTTACTACAAATTTATTCATTACAGGGATAAAACTATAAATTTACACATCCGATCATCATCATGAAAAAAAACTCAAAGGCGATGATGATCGTCGATGATGATCACCATCAAACGGTCACGATCTCATCGGCATCTTCAAAGTTAGGATCCTTAACATCAATAACCTCTTTCTCAAACCCGATCTCGGCCGGCGAAAGCCAATCTCCCGCCCAAGTGTATTTGCCACCGTGACCTCCTTTCTTAGGCGATCCACTCATTCCGGTACCGGATTTCCTGTCTTTCCTAGCATCCGCCGCCGCCGCCGATGATTTTCCGTTGCCTTTGCTACTCTTCCCAGTGTTCTTCATTTCTTCACAAAGCTATCAACCTATATCAATTCAATTTCCGGACTTAATTGGCGATTTTTAGGGGAAATGTTAATGGCTGTTTATATAGAGAAGAGTGGGGCTTCAACTTGAGGGCGTGGAAGCAATTCATTTGAAGGATTGGTGAATGGATAAGACCGTAAGAACAGACAATGCACTATATTGTACCCCAAAAAATAAGCCAATGTAATTAAAAATAAATGTAATGATTTCAGGGATAACATCCGTTGCTCATGGTGTAGAATATTTTCACTCTATTGTCCAGTAAAAATAAAAGGGTAAATTCACTTAATGTCATTAAACTATTAGAAAATTTACATTTTAGTCACTTAAATGTGATCATTGAATTATTTGAAAGTTTTCATTTAAGTTGTTGGGTTGTTAAAATTGTTGAAAAGTCAATTAAAGGGTGAGTTGAAAAATAAAAAAGGGAGGTGCAAGTGGCACCGAAAGGAAAAATGGTAGGCAAGTTGTTTAAAATTGAATGGGATAATTGTAATTTTAGTCCTTAATTTTTTAGGCCATTTGCAAGTTAGTCCTTGAACCTCAACTATAAATAGGCCTAACCATTTCTCATTTCAACCATCCCAACCAATCTTTCTCTCTTAATTTTCTCTCTTCTCCCATTTGAGAATTCTTAAGGAATTCTATTTGTTTGTATTATTTTGGAGATAATAAAGTTATCATCCGGTGTTAGTACCCGATGACGTAGGTATAATTTATCGAACCTCGTTAAAACTCTTGTGTTTTTCTTGTCCTATTTTTCTTTCAATATTTGAGGGTATAATAGCAATATTTAATTGTGCTATTAAATTACTATAGAAGGAATATTCTGACTAATGAAAGACTTGGTATTTAAGAGATCCATGTGATCCACCTCTCTTCCCTGGGAATTGAACTTTGTGTGATTTTTTAGTACAATAATTTACACGCTTCCGACCCTATTGGAACTACAAGTGGGTAGTAATACAAGTTATTTGGAGCAGTCGCTGCAACAAAAATCACTGCTATATGGTCTTTTTTGATTTCATCAATCAAAAGCTCTTGTTCCTCTTCTCTTCTATAATTTGTTTTTTCGTAAAACATATTTAAACTTCACATATCTACAAACCAAAATTCAAATAGTTTTCTTTTTTAATCTCCATTATTGATCATCAAATCAACTCGAGTCTAAAGTATATTCTTCTACTCATCGATGGGTACTGATCCACTGTACCAGTCATCGAATAGTCGTTTAGAACTCGTTAACCAGACTCTAAAAATAATTAACAGTCTGGCTACTTAAATAAAAACTTTTAAATAGTTTAACGACTTGAATGAAAAATTTTGAATAATTCAATGACTTTTTTAACTATTTAAGGTTAAGTGATTAAAACATAATTTTACTAATAATTTAATAACATTGAATGAGATTTATCTAAAATAAATAAATAAATATTAATATTGTATCTTTTTATAATTTAATTTTATTCTAAGTAAACTTAACCAAACTCGAGGTTGAAAATTTTTTACCGAACTTAAAACAAAGTAAATCTGATCCATTGATTCAAATAAATCACCCGAACTACGAAGAGGTTTATCCAACAAGTTCAGCTCGTACGACTACACAAAATTTTCTATGCATTTATTATTTGCATGATGTATTAAAAAAACTCCATTGTGTTACTATTCATGTTTGTCTAAACGTAAGTTGGTCCATTTTAAAACTTACATGAATTCATTTACAATTTATAAATAATTAGTTCAAAAATGTTTTATGTTTTTACATTATTATTTTAAATGTTTATTAGATAAGTCATATTATTTTTAATTTAATATTAATTTTTTTTAATTTATTAAAATTTTAAATTAAGGCATGTTGACTGTTTTTTATGTTTACATTATAATATTATATATTATTATAGATCCAATTTTTATATATATAAAAGATAATGTTAATAAAATTAGAAAATGGGTCAGATTAAATTCAATTCAAGCTTTAAAAAGTTAACTAAGTCTAACACTCTAACTTATATTTTAAATAAATACAATTTTTTAATCCAAACCTAATAATTTTGTCCACTCTTCCAAATATTAGGCATAATTTCAATCTTTGGTGGGTAGTTGGGACTTTGGACAGGTCTATTTAACATCAAAGTTGATTAAGTCTAGGTTTACTCAAACTCACAACTATTAATAATTTACAATATCATTGGTGCTAATAATTATTTTTTATAATATCTAGAATTAAGAGAGAGCAATTGGTTTAATTGGTTAATTAAGTTAGTTTTTTGAATTGACTCGACATTGACCAACTTTAGTTGAAAAAAACTAACCAAAACAAACCAACTTTGATTCGGTTAGTTTTGTCAATTTTTTTGATTAACCGATATTGGATTATTGGATTGAATTATATGAATAACTATCTATTATATATCATAAGATATAAACATGTTTCTGAAACAATATAAAATAAATCGATTTTTCAATCAGTTCGATTATAAAATTTAAATATTAATAATTAGTCGAATTAATAAATTAAACCATAATCAAAATCAACCAACTCAACGTAAATCAAAACTAAAAAAAAACTCATCAAATGAGTCGTTTTTCCTTTAAAACCGAAAATTATTCTCTTCTTAAAGTTATTTATAATTTATTTCTAGTTTTTAATTAAAAAAATAAACACGCTTTACAATGGAATTTATATCATTACCAATGCTCAAAATTTAAATCCGCTAAAACTCACCTTGAAAAGTCAGCAAATAAGGTTGATGATAATTTAATTAGTATTAAGTCCACTAAAGTTTCCCTTTTTAGTTTAGTTATAAAACTAAATAAAATATTAGAAATTAGAAAAGGAGTAAAATTCCTTCTAGTCGTGTTGTCTAGCGGGTTATTATTTGCGCTACTTAATTTTATTTTCATTTATAATATTAGTAATTAATATGATATATTTTAGACATTGACTTTTTTTTTCTAAAATCAAAATTTTAAACATGTTTAATGGTTGAAGCATATTTCTTATTTAGCTTGGCGTTAACCCCAAGCAAGAATTGCATTTTGCAAGCGTATGTGTTAATTAATTTAATAGACTTACAATTGTATTAGTGTTGACCGCTCTTTCTTTTCTTTTTAGTAACGAATTCAAAGTTAGATTGGTATTAGTTAATTAATTGCGACTAACTTTTAAAATTAACATAATAATATTTTTAGTCCTTAGTATTTATATATAAAGTTAATTTAATATTAATTTTAAAAATTTTAACTCTTAATATTTATATATTATGTAATTTAATTTTTCTTTTTGTACTTTTATTTTTTTTACCCTTTTACTTATAAAATTGAGAAAATTAAAATTATTAATTAAATTTGATTAAAAATTTACACAAAATATTCAAGATAATAATTATTATCTTTTTTTATTCTTTTAAAAGAAACCTTAAATATAAAAAATTAAATTAAAAAAATTAAATTACATAATGTGTAAATGTTGAGAGTGAATTTTTTTTAGAATTAGGACTAATTTATAAATTTTGAAGATTAAAGTTACTACTATATCAATTTTAAAAGTTATCGTTAGAGGTTGATGACCAAAAATGATAAAATTATATAATTAAGTGATAACTTTATAATTTTATAATTAAATAATTTTAAAAAAATTTATTGATAGTTGAGTGATTATTATTACAATTTACCTAAAAGATATCAGTAAAAATTGGATTGGACTTTGGCGGGGGCGGGAGAGGAAGAAAAGGGTTTTCTTCGGTTATTTTAAGTAAAAAAATAAATATATTGAAAAATAATTAATAAAAGAAAAAATAGATATGCGCGCGTCCTTAACCCTTTAAGTACCGCCGGCATCTCCTCCATTTATTTACTTCAATCGCTGTTCTCATTTCCATTTCTCTCCTCCCATCTCCGCCGCCTCCGCCTCCGCTTCCGCTTCCGTGTCAGTACTCTTTCTCTTTTCATCCCCTGCTCTGCATGTTTGAGCTGATTTACGTCTTTTAGCTTTTCTTCTTTAGATCCATGCATAATTCTCTGTACTGTTTTTTATTTTTTTTTATGTAAGTTTTAAGATTGAAGCTTCAGTCTCACGTTTTATTGATTTTTATTTAATTTTTCAAGTTTCAGAAGTAAAATCACTTAATGGATGATAGCTTTGAAGTTTAATTTTGTTTTGGTTGTAAATTTTCTATGAAAAAGAGAAGTCTAAATGTGTTTTTTTAAAACATTGTTCAGTATGTCTTGTTAGAATGCATTGAGGAAGGTGTTAATTGTATCAGTGTTATCTTGCATGTAATATTGAGACTTTACTTGATTGCAACTATTTTTTACATTTGTTAAATTGTTTGGTTTCTGCTTTATAAATATTTACTTAAATTCAATATTTTATTGATTTTTCTTAATAATTTTGTTCTGATAATCCAAAAATTAGACAGATTTACTGAGATTGACATCTAGAAGACTTGTTTGGGCAACCAAGACCAAGTCATTATCGGCCATGGCAACTGTAAGTTCAATCAGCTGAAAATTCATGCTCTAACTGTATTTCATTTGTATTTTGATAGTGTACTAATTATTTTATTTTGAGATGAGATTAGGAACACGATGAATATATGGGCAGTTTGAAGGCACAGTTAGCGAAATTGTTTGAAGTTTCGCTTAAAGTGACCGTTCCTAACGAGCTGGATGTAGAGCCATTGGTTGCTGCCTGTAATGGCAAATTTGGTGATTACCAGTGGTAAGATATATATTTCTTTTTTTACAAAAACAGACCAATTGCTATAGATGATGCTTTTTGTTGTTATAAAATGGTAGATTATTTGTTATTAGATGTAAGGGTTAATTCAACTTTTTGCATGGACTGGCTAATTTATGGCAAAAATGGGAATTTCTTTGGTGCAGTAACAATGCCATGGGCCTCTGGTCTAAAATAAAAGGGAAGGGTGCACCATTTCGTGGGCCTCCGGCAGTTGGAGAGGTGGGGATGATTTGATAGTGAAGGAGCATGTTTCCAGTATCATAGTTTGAATCAATAGATGATTGTTGGTTTATTCTTTTCATTTCCTTGTTTCTTTTGTTAGGCAATCAAAAATAATCTCCCATCCTCTGAAATGATCGAATCATGCTCCGTAGCTGGGCCTGGATTTGTAAACGTAGTGTTGTCAAAGAATTGGATGGCTAAGGTGTTTGCATGTTTCACCCTTTTTATTTATTGTCATCGACTCGCTTCCATGAATAGTTTTCTTTTATTCAGCTTGATTTGGCTTTATGTGTTTTGGCTATTGCATTGATCTTATAAGATAGCTTGGCTGTTTTCTTGTTTGACAGAGCATTCAAAAGATGCTAATTGAAGGTATTGATACGTGGGCACCATTGCCGCCAGTTAAAACAGCAGTTGTTGACTTTTCATCCCCTAACATAGCAAAAGAAATGCATGTTGGTCATTTGAGGTCTACGATTATTGGTGACACACTTGCTCGCATGCTAGAATTTTCGAAAGTGAAAGTTCTTCGGCGGAACCATGTTGGTGACTGGGGGACACAGGTTGGTGTTGTTTCCTGATTGTACGCCGAAGGCATTTTTTCTTGTTTTTGCTCAAGAAAGGATCAATCATTCATCTTATTGTGAAATGTGTATCTAATTTGTGTGTTGTAAACTGATTGAAACTGCAGCCTTTCATCTTATTTTAGTCTCTCTAAATCTGTCTTGCACTTCCATTTGTTCTTTTTAGCATGTGCCCTTCGATAACGCCTTTTTTTAAAAAAACTTTCCTATTTGTCTTGCAGTTTGGCATGCTGATTGAGTTCCTTTTTGAAAAGTTTCCAAACTTTGAAGACGCCACTGAAACAGCCATTGGAGATCTACAGGTGAGTGAATACTGTCTAATTCCTTTGAATTTGAACCTTAAGGCAAAATTTACTAAGCACAGTAGGCGGTAGCATGAACCCAGCAAATAACTGCTGATTTGCTTTTTAAAATTTAGAGGCTATGCTTTTTTACAGGACCTGTCAACAACATATATTATTTTGATTGCTTTTAATGATGTTTTATCTGGAAATTGTTACATAATTAGGCAAATATCTCTTGAATAACTATTGTAACTGTGCTCTTTTATTTGTTTTGAACTTTTATAAACTATATACTTTTAGATGGATTAAACCATATTTGAGCTTAGTAGTAATTCTTTTCTTTATCTTTGTGTTTCTCCCACAAACTAATCAATTGATTGTTGTAATCCTAATTTGAAATCCTCTTACTTTCTTAGGCATTTTATAAAGCTTCAAAGCAGAGATTTGATGCTGATCCTGCATTTAAGGAGAGAGCTCAACAGGCAGTGGTGCGCCTTCAGGTAAAATTTTACCTTGTTAATTCTTTGTTGCTCTTCCCATCTGATTGTATTTGGATTTGTTAATACCTGACTTCTATTTGTGCCATTTGCTATTTTTCTTTCATTCAGGGTGGTGAAGACAAATATCGCAGGGCATGGGCACAGATATGTCAAATCAGCCGGACTGAATTTCATAAGGTCTATCAACGGCTTGGAGTCCATCTAGAGGAAAAGGTGAGTAATATGCCTTAAACTCTATGTATTGATGATACTTAGGCCAGCTAAGGTAATTTTTCAAATCCTTATAAAATACTTTGTACGACATTCACTGGAGATCTCTTGATTTATGATTTACTTTCAAGTTGTCTTTATATTTTTCTCTTGCTATATAATCATCTTCAATCAACTACAAACTGTAAATATGTATGCTTATTGACTTTAACATTTATAATCACCTGATATATTGCACAAAAGCAGTTATACATGATTACACAATTTTAATGACTTTCTGCTGAGCTATTTGTTGTGAAGGAATTGTATCTTTTTGCTGAATGCAAGTTTCCTATAACCTCATTAAATTTGCGTAAACTAGCAAGCTTTGTTTGTAGTGCAAATGATCTCTGAATTTACATGTTCACGGATATTTCTTTGTTGCCAGGGGGAGAGCTTTTATAACCCATACATTCCAGGGGTAATAGAAGCATTGAATAAACAAGGATTAGTCGAGGAAAGTCAGGGAGCTCGAGTGATCTTTATTGAAGGCATTAATATACCTCTTATTGTGGTGAAGAGTGATGGTGGTTTCAACTATGCATCAACTGATCTGGCTGCTCTTTGGTAAGTTTTCTTCCGTGAATATGATGTTATGCGCCTCTATTGTTGTTTTTCATTTCTTGTGGAATATGTGAGACGAGCCATATTTACGTGCAGCTGGTTCGGTGACTTGAGTAGTGTCTAAACTTTAGATTATTTATTGCTTATTGTTTCCTTTTCCATGTTGATCTCACGGGGTACTTTGTTAACATTATACGAATTTGCTTTGAGGAGTTCATGTGTTACTGATTATGGCATATGTTTCATAAAGTTTACTGCTTACTGTGTTGATGATGGGACATGGAAGCCCAGGAATAGGAACTAATCAACTTATGCTTCAACTGTTTTACTTTTAATCTGTAGGTATCGCCTCAATGAAGAGAAAGCTGAATGGATTATATACGTTACTGATGTAGGCCAGCAGCAGCATTTTGATATGTTTTTCAAAGTATGTTCTCAAAGCTGTTCCCGGAATTCTTTTGATGAGTTATCTTTTAAATCCATTACTAATGAAGTGAAACTTCCTTTTTTCTATTCTATTTGCTACAAATAGATTGATGCTTGCTAAATACCACACATTAAGGATCATAAAGTGTTATTCAAACTTTGGTTTACTTTTCAGGCAGCCAAACGTGCAGGGTGGCTTCCTCAAGGTGACAGTTCATATCCCAAAGCCAGCCATGTTGGTTTTGGCCTCGTCCTCGGAGAAGATGGAAAACGTTTTCGAACCCGTAACACTGAAGTTGTTCGACTAGTTGATCTACTTGATGAAGCCAAGGTTCGAAGTAAAGCAGCACTTATTGAGCGTGGTAAAACATTGAACCTTATCTCTGTTGTTACAAATGCTTCTCTGCTCTTACATTTGCAAAACTATTTGTGATGTGAGTGTTAATGCAATTTCTTGCTGTTGTTAAGCGTAGCCTTTCAACCTTTGAATTTGTTACATCTGAAATTGCTTTAATATGTGCTGATCAGGTAAGGGTGAAGAATGGACTGAGGAGGAGATCGAGAGTACTGCTGAAGCAGTCAGTTATGGTGCTGTAAAGTAAGCTATTTGTTACATTCGGACTTCTTTGTCTAATTCAAATGTTCTTGCTATTATCTTCTCTGTAGTTCGTGTTCATGTTGTTATTGTTTTAATATTCATGAATTCTGATTACAGGTATGCTGACTTGAAAAACAACCGGTTGACCAATTACACATTTAATTTTGACCAGATGCTTAATGATAAGGTTCCCAAATAATTTTTTCTCGTTTAAACTGCCAACTTTGAGCTAAACTCGTTTCATCATTTTGATTTGTAATTCATTCCCCTTCTAAAATTTTAATGGCAGGGCAACACTGCTGTTTATTTGCTATATGCTCACGCTCGAATCTGTTCAATCATCCGGAGGTCTGGTAAAGACATAGAGGAACTGAAGAACGTAAGTTCTCTCTCAAACTTAAGCTGTCGCTTTCTAAAGCTTTTAGCTCCATTTGCACTCATTTTTGTGCAATTATCAACATGAAAACCGGTTCCTTTTGTGGAGTGAATTGAGGTTCTATAGTTTAGTCTCTTTGAAACAGTGGAATATATTTTGCAATGTATTTGCAACGGGTCTTAATCGTCAACTTTCACTAAACAATGGAGTTGCATCTAGTTTCAATTTATGTATGCTTGCGTAAGAGTAGTAGTACTGCACTTTTCTAGCTGATTCAACGTCTGTAACTTTCGCCTTTGGTACCATTTGTTTTTAACAGAAGGGGACATTAGTATTGGGGCATAAGGATGAGCGTGATTTGGGGCTTCACTTGCTGCAGTTTGCTGAGGTAAGAACTATGACCCGATTTGCTCCTTGCTTCTTAACCAGGGCTCGGTTTTACAGAGTTTATCAAAACTTTCAGGTTGTCGAAGAGGCCTGCACCAATTTGCTGCCAAACGTTTTGTGTGACTACCTCTATAATTTATCTGAAATCTTCTCAAAGTTTTACAGTAACCCCGAGTGCAAGGTATGATCCATGTGATTAAATACTTAGTTTCTTCGTGAAAATAATTTGTTGATCATCATCTTCCCTCACAAGACGTTAGAATAAACTAGCTTAGAAGATAAACCATTTCAACCATAAAATTACGATGATTTCATTGGCATAGCCAGTTTTTTTGTGAAACCGTTGTGATTGAACAAATATTCATTTTGATTTAACTTGTGTATATTGATAAAATTTGTCAGGTTATTGGGTCAGATATGGAAACGAGTCGACTACTATTATGTGAAGCAACTGCTGTGGTTATGCGAAAATGCTTCGATCTCCTGGGAATCGCACCTATTTACAAGATTTGATCTTTGGTAATCTTGAAACCTCTTGAGAAAGGGTTTTAAATTCATATATCAAATCAATTGTATACAGATCTCATTACTCCTACAAATCAACAGATACATGCGGTAAGCGTCTTCAATCCCGTTGTCGATGGAATTACGCCACGAGGTGCTTGGTTTAATTTTAGCATCTGTTCAGTTTGCTTGAGAAATTTCCAATTGTATGTTCATTTTGGATGACCTGCATTGCTATTTAAGCATATTTCAAAATTTCCTCATTGCAATTTAAGGATTTCGACAATCTGGACAAACTCCAAGTTTACAAACGGAATGCAATCTCGATGAAATGGTTGAACATGTTAATGCAATTTGAACCAACTCGAATAGTTAAGTTGGTTCATGCAGTTATCTTGAAAAGGTGGGTTCGGATTTAACATTTCTGATTTCTTCTTTATCAGATTGTAACATCTTTTGTACAAAAAACCCTAAACCCTAAGCTTTTATAATGGGGTATATTTAATGAACCCCCCTAAAAAGGATTTTTTTTTGTTGCAATAAAACGAGATGTCGGCGTTTGCTACAATAATTATGTTATTGTATTTAAATAAATTACACATTTATTAAAAGACCAAAAATAGGACCAAGTATTGACGTAATAAAATGGGCAATCGGCGTTTTCATCCATGATATATGTATATCTTGAGATTAGTTGTTGTATTTTGAAGATTGAAATTTTAAAATTTAAAAAATATAATGTTTAAATCTACAATTTTTGCAAAGTATAGGAACTAATAGCTGACTTTAACCATATTTTAATCCTCTATGAAAAATACTCATGATAGGATTTGAGCTTAAAATATTATCATTTTATCATGTTTGGATCATTTTAAATCCAAACCTTTAAATTTTAATCAAAGTGCTTGTTTTTTAGTGAAAATTTGTTAAAATTTTAACAATATTAATGTGACCACTCACGTGACAGTCTACATATAATTAATAAAAAATAATAATAATATTTTAAATATCAACGAATTTTAAATTATTCATATTAGCAATGAAGTGCATGCGATATGAATTCAGTTAAACTTTCTGTACAAAAACAAAGAGTTAAACTTTCTGTACAAAAACAAAGAGGAAAAAATGACAAAAAAAATACAAACCAAAATAACAAAAAGAATATTAGTGCTAAATTTATCTTTACCAATATCTTTTAACTTAAACATTTTCCACCCAAATCCTATTATAAAATCTAGTTTAAAATTAAGTTTTAAAAATTTAAAATTATGTTCTCTGCATAGAAGAGAACAAACATCCTTAACGGACAAAAAGGACCGGAATCGAGATACTTTATTAAATACAACTCATAAAAAATCCACTAAAATCCGGTCCGAACCACTATCAGTCTCAAACCCGTACAATCAAAGCTCAACCAGCCAGCCAACTATTACTGCTCCCTCTCACTCATTCTCCAGCTCCTAAAGCAGGAAAAAAAGCTTTATTCCCCTTTGCATTTTGAAAACAGTGAACTCCTCAAAGTGAAAAGGAAACACACACACATTACTGGCCTTAGTTCAAGTCTCTAGAAAGAAGAACGTTAGCAACTGTTCCCATAAAACCCACTAATATTAAAGTAAAAGAGAAAAAGATTGTTTGGGTTTTTTTTATTTTGGTTTTTTTGGATGAACAATGGCTTCAGCATTCAAGCTTCTCTTTGCAGTTTCTTTGTTTACTTTACTTTTACGTATGTTTCTCTTTTCTCACAACTTTTTTTTTCCTTGTATATTCATCTTTGCTTTTAGATCTTTGTTATATTTCTGGGTTTTTAATCTCTGGTTTTTGAATACCCACATTTCATTTTTTTTTACCATTTTTTTTGCTTGGACGTCATTGTTTTGATCTGGGTTTTTCTTAGTTTTGATTGCTTGTGTTCTTATTGTAAGAAATGTTATATGTTTGTAGACCATTGCATGATGTATGAGTATCCTAGCTGTTATTCATTTGCATTTAAGATGTAATGTGTTGGTTGGTGGATCCCTTGATATTGAATGCTAAATAATGTGTTTGTTCAGTGTTACTTGGATTCAGGAATGAGTGTTGGAAAGTGGTATGTGTATGAGATGAGTATGCTCGATTTTTTTTTTTCAAAATATATCCATTTATTTAGAAGATTGTAACTCACATCTATGTCCGAATTTGTCGGGGAACCGACATTTCAAGGAAACAAAGACTTGAACTAATGTAGTGTATGATTATTAGTTGGTGGATCCCTTGATATTGAATGCTCAATCTCGTGTTTCTTCAACGTTACTTGGACTCGAGAATGAGTGTTGGATAGTGGTATGTGTATGAGATGAGTATGCTCGAATTTTTTCAAAGTTTATCCGTGTATTTAGAAGATCGTATCTCATATCAGTGTCTGAATGTGTCTGAAAACTGGTATTTTAAGGAAAATGAAGACTCGAACTAATGTAGTGTATGATTATTAGTTCATTTCTAAGAATAGGTGACTTCACTCGAACTCAAATGAAGTTGAAAATTGATTTTGAACTTGATAATCTTGTACGGTGGATGTTCCAAATTTCGGACTATGTAGTATGTGATTCTTGCCCTTGTTATTGCAGCTCCTTCATGCTTGTTCTTGTTATGTTTTCGTTTCGAGACAATTGTCTGTAGTTGTTACTTGCACCTGTGTGATTGGTAAACTAAATTGGGTTAACGTTGACATGGATTCTTTATGTATCTCTTAAAACTGAGTTGCTAATGAAGCTTTGCAACGGAGATTATCTTAGCTTTTATCTAATTTCTGATCGGTATGGCAGGTTTCTGTAGGGGAAGCATAGTCGGAGTTTGCTACGGAAGGAATGCCGATGATCTTCCAACACCTGATAAAGTCGTAGAACTGATAAAACTTCACAACATTAAGTATGTTCGGATTTATGATTCTAATATCCAAGTGTTGAAGGCCTTTGCAAACACAGGAGTTGAACTTATGGTTGCAGTTCCGAATTCGGACTTATTAGCGTTCTCTCAGTTCCAATCGAATGCAGATTCATGGTTAAAGAACAGTATCCTTCCGTATTACCCGGCCACTAAGATCACATACATCACTGTAGGTCTTGAAGTCACTGAGAGCCCCAATAATGCCTCAGCTTTAGTTGTACCTGCTATGCACAATGTCCTTACAGCATTGAAAAAGGCTGGTTTACACAAAAGGATTAAAGTTTCGAGCACGCATTCTCTCGGGGTTTTGTCCCGATCATTCCCACCTTCTGCTGGGGCTTTCAATAGCAGCCATGCATCGTTCTTGAAACCGATGTTGGAATTCCTAGCTGAGAATCAATCACCATTTATGATTGATTTATATCCTTATTATGCTTATAGAGATTCTCCGCAAAAGGTCTCTTTGGATTATGCGATGTTCGAGTCATCCTCGGAAGTCATAGATCCAAATACTGGTCTACTTTACACGAACATGTTCGATGCTCAGATAGATGCCCTTTATTTTGCCTTGATGGCTTTAAATTTCAAAACGATTAAGGTTATGGTTACCGAAACCGGCTGGCCTTCCAAAGGTTCACCGAAAGAGAAGGGTGCAACTCCAGACAATGCTCAAACTTACAACACCAATCTAATTCGACATGTTTTGAATGATACCGGCACTCCTGCCAAGCCCGGTGAAGAGCTAGATGTTTATATTTTCTCATTGTTCAATGAGAATAGGAAGCCCGGATTGGAATCAGAGAGAAACTGGGGCCTTTTCTATCCCGATAAGACGAGTATATATAACTTGGACTTCACCGGAAAAGGTGTCCTTGATATGACTAATAGTACGGATGGTTCCAAAAATGGAACAACGTGGTGCATTGCTTCTAGCAAGGCTTCTGAAGCGGATTTACAGAATGCTATAGATTGGGCTTGTGGCCCCGGGAATGTAGATTGCTCCGCCATTCAGCCTAGCCAACCGTGTTTTGAACCGGATAATC